>NW_026930342.1:0-42073 GCF_032062105.1 Saccostrea cuccullata
CATGTTCAATTTTATAATATTTAATAATAAGGGTTTAATCGTTTTTCATCTCCAGTATTATTGTCATTTCTATATCAATTGCATTGCTCGTGAATGCTGATAGTTTTTGAAAGTCGATCAAATGTTGCACATCTCTTCCTTCTAAAATCAAAAATGGTTTGGTCTAGATGATGCACTTTTTATCCATGGGTAATTTTAACACTGTACATTAATTGCTGTTTTCTATGTCAAAACTATGATTTAGCTGAGAAATACAATATTCACCAATCCCGAAAGGCGAGTACAATATTGCACGATGAAGCTGGCTAAAACATGGTTCACCAAGAAAACAGCAATTAAAGTTAAATGATACAAGCTTATCAAATATCCAATGTCATTCACTTCTTCACAATGCCAAAGGCCTAGCAAAACACATTAAAAGAAGGGGAAGTTAAAAACCTGTAGGCAGTTTTATTAATTTGAAATTCTTAAAATCAAATTTTAGTTTGTTCAGTGTAGAGAAGTGATTAAATTTCAGACACAAGGGATCGATTTTGATATGGTGATTCTAAAAATAGAAACTGAAAACCAATCTATCGGTAAAAAAAAATGTATATCCTTAAAACGAGTAGAACTCTCGAAAACTTAATATTATTTTGAGGAAAACGGTGTTCTGGTTCCATTGATTATGACATTTGTAGGGATAGGTGTGGGGCAACAAGCCTTATAATGATACAAAAAGTGTGGGAATGGGACAGTTCCCAATGCAGCCCCATCCCCCTCAATTTCATGTCACTGAATATTATGTTCTCCATAGTAGAAGCATGATGAAAGTGTAATTACTTTTACTTTTGTGTATATACGAGGGCTATAAGAAAAGTTCGCTGACAAGTCCTACTGTGAGCGCGTTATTTTGATGAAACCAGTAAAACTCCTGAGATAAAAACGAATTACATCTTTTCCAACTAACGCAGTTATGATAAGGCTGTCTTGAATATATACATTTCATTTTGAGCTAGATTTTAATTTTAATATGTAATCTTTGTTTGAAATGACAGTCAACGTGAGATTATAGTGTAATCAGGTTTTATTTTAAAGCATTTTTGTGATGTCACGTGACTGTTGATCACGTGACGGAGATTAATGATATTCCTAATTGGTGCACAAAAAATCCCTTCGGCACAAGTGCAAAACAAAAATATTGTGCAAATTTTGTTACATAGATCAATTCATTGTGATCTCTGGTACATAGAAAAATAATGCTGGGGGCAGGGTTGATTTTTACTCGTTTAGAAAATATCTTAAGAGAAATTAAACTTACTAACATAAGAGGGGGTATTTTCCACTCTTTATCACAATTTATACAAAAATGGATTAACTACACACAATCCCCCAGCAAAATTCAGTCAAAGGACATACTTCTCTTGTAGATTAACACAAAATATCTTCAATTTGTCCTTGTTTATCACTTGTGCTAGTCGAAAATAAACACGATTCATAAATTCCAACTCTGTCTACGGACGTGTAAGGGGAGCGTTTCACATTTTTTTGCTACTGTTTGAATATGTGCATATCGGACAAGCAAAAGGAATGGGGATATTTAAATTTCAAATGTTCAACATCATAACAGCACACTCGAGCCTGAAAAACAATCCTTACACTTGAATTAAACAATAAGTCCCCAAAATAAATCTACATGCCATGTTATAATTATGACACTTTCCCCTTCATGGCAGATCAAGTATGCATTGACTTGACGTCATATTCTATTATGACGTCATATCTAGGTAGTTCACAGAAGTTACTACAATTTGAACAGTTTGATATTTTACGGACGGCCTTATCCTAGCTGCGAATGTACAAAGATTTGATGTTTTCCGGTGATCCTTAAAAAATATCCAGCTATTTCATTTTGATAAAACATGCTTTATGGAGCATGCTTCGTTTTCGCACGTTCACATTACATAGACATTTTATTGATGTTAAAAATTGCACATTTGAGGCGCAAAAAGGATTCATAATATTTTGCCCGTCGCTACAGTAATCATGAAACGTCACTTGGTGAAATTTTGCATTAAATTGGAGGGTATATGACTGTTTTATAACAATTTATAAATAATCAACGCGTAAAAATTTAGCCAAGAATGGGAACGTCATTGAACGTCATGGAACAACGAGCTACAGAAAAATTATGCGTGTATACAGGAAAATGTCTAAAAAGAGACTAAAACGTTTCTAGAAGCTGCTGAAATTGCTTTTACGTACACAGAACAAAAGGTAGTAGCTTTATAAGAATGGAAGGATTAACATTTTCAGTAATCAACTCCTGCAATATCACATTACCACGCTTATCATGCTTATTGCATGGATCTGCGCCAGTGGATTTTGCCTTGATTTCATACCTAATCCCTTAACAGCACTGAGATCTTATTTTAAGATCTCACAAATATCCGAAACAACACAAAAGACATAATAGAAGAAAAGTAACATGCCTTGATGTAAATATTTAATTTTTAGGGTAGAAAAAAAGAATGGAAAAGTCTAAAGATTGAATGATAATTTGATCTCCGAAAAGCTTAACGGGTTTGAAATTTGATTGTCACGTCACTTAACGTCAAGTGATTGCTCCGTAAATCCTATGACCACAAAGAAAACATCTTTGTATTTTTTTTTTTAATTTTAGTAAATGGACCTGATTTTTTACATACTAATAAACAAAGGATAGGAAAGTAGTCAGACGTTGGTCACACTTCACATTATACAATTAGATTTTCCGTAAATCAGTCAGTCTGCGAACTTTTCTAACAAACCTCGTATTTGAAGTTTCTCGATATTTTTTAGCTTGATTATAAAATAATATGTCATTATGTTCAATTCGAAAGGCACGTGTTCGTAGACGTAATTGAGAATTTTTTTTCATCAAATGTTAGATCTCAGACAACTAATAAGGAGATCAGAAATACCATCATTATAATTATTGTCATATAATTATGTAAATTGTTTTTCTCACGAGGAAATTTAAACTATGCTCTTTTTTCTAACCTAATCCGGATTTTACAACTGGTTTGAAACTATTTTATGTTTTAGATGTAAAAAGGATTAGTTCAGTAAAGATTTCAAACTTATCGAATTTCTTCTTTTATGAAATGAAATGAATTTATATTTTTTCTTATAAATACATATAAATGTACAGATACTTTAGAATGTCTGAAATGTAAATGCAATTTATTGTTTGCTTACATCTCTTATTCTCTGTTAATTAAATTTGCCTATCAATTTGTATATAAAAAAAGGACATAAAGTTCTTCATTTTTCCAAAGATGATGCAATTGGCAGATATTATTTATATGTTTTGGCATGGCTATGGCGTAAACAGTTAGATATCTTTTTGCAGGGGTTTAATTTTCCCCAACAACTATTGAATCGAAACTAATACAGCATATTCGTTCATAAATGGATTGTATAAAAATTTTAACACAAAAAAGTGATGTCAAACAAATGTATACGTTCAATACGCATGTTTCGAGATAATCTCCCTTGGTGCGCTCTTTTGTAGAGAAGGGAGGGGGGTTTCGTTGCTGCATAAACAGACAGGTGGGACAGATATTTATGTATGGGATACATTGCATCATCGATATTGGTTTATCATAACTACATGATTGTCAGGATGCACTCTACAACTCGAGAATAACCGAATTAATGTAAAGATGTCTTATTTTAAGCAAAAAAATCGTAACAAAAAAGACAACATCAGTGGATGTGAGACTTTCCAGACAGGGGAAGAGGTAAGGACCTCTAATAAATACGGTACACATGCATCTGATCATTGAACGTCGGCAATCTAAATGACACATTGATTCTTTTCCTTATTATAACTTCGAAAAACCCACTGACATTTTAGAAAATGTTTGTAAAATCAAGAAAAAAGGTTACTTTTTATAAACACTACGACGTTTCTCTCGTTTTCAAGTACCCTATAATTGAAAGCAGATTTGTAAATATGAATAGTTGAGCTTGACAAAATCTTCAATTAAATGCATCAATGCTTAACATTATTATCTTTCTATAACATTTAATAAATCTTACAAGCCATAAATATCGTTCATTTATTTCTGCACGTTTGTATACATAAACAATCTGTCCCACATTCTGAAATGGATACTTTTTGCGCCTCTAACGTAGGAGAGGTACGAAACTTGCGTATTGGAAAGACAGACTATTAAAGCAATATGGGCTGCATGTTTCACATGAGAAAATTTTGTTGCAAATTTGTAAATAACTATTTCAACGAAAGAAAAATAGATCATTTATAAATTCTTCTCCTTATATTTACGATGGAAGAGCTTTTCATGCACTTTGATTTAAGCAAAATTACATTATTGTCGTCCTGTACAATATTGATTTCTTATGTTACACTCTATATTTGATGGCACATAAATATTTCTTCTGAAACATTTTAAACTTTAATTTGGTCCTATTGATCATAAGGATTAAAATTACATATAAATTAAGCATACAAACAAATTTTGCAATCAAAATCATTTTTTTCAAAAATGCAGCTCATATTACTTTAATCGTTCGATCGATCAAGAAATAACTTTTTGCACTCAACTTGGTAAGCGCTTTATGTTTAAAAGAATGTTGCCTTTTAGAATTTCCTGTCGCGTTTATGGAAAATGTTACTGTTTTCAGAATTATTATTTTATTTTGCATTCCTGTGAACATATGCAATAATTTCTGACAAGATATAAATAAAATTGAATATTTCCAGTTTCAATCGAGGAAACAAAACTCTTTCAGACCTCTATAGCTTAAATGTATTGTTTCCCTAGAGAACTTGTTATATATGCATAAAGGTTTGTTATACATGTATATTTCCTGGGACAGCTTATTATATATATACAGAAAAACATCATAAATACAGAAAAGCTTGAGATGTATACAGAAAAACTTGTTAGATATACAGAAAAATATAATTATATATAGAAAAACTAAAATTACACTCAGAACAATTTTCTTAATCTCTTAATTCAGTCATGGTATTCATGAGAGGCACAAATGCATGTATGGTACGCTATAAAATGCAAGTGAGGACTTTAAGATAATTATTTATTTATAAACAAATGCATTAAGACAGCATTTGTGTCTTGCAAGGATTATATTCCTAAATATGAACGTATTTCAGAATTATTATTTTATTTTGCATTCCTGTGAATATATGCAATAATTTCTGACAAGATATAAATGAAATTGAATATTTCCAGTTTCAATCGAGGAAACAAAACTCTTTCAGACCTCTATAGCTTAAATGTATTGTTTCCCTAGAGAACTTGTTACATATGCATAAAGGTTTGTTATACATGTATATTTCCTGGGACAGCTTATTATATATATACAGAAAAACATCATAAATACAGAAAAGCTTGAGATGTATACAGAAAAACTTGTTAGATATACAGAAAAATATAATTATATATAGAAAAACTAAAATTACACTCAGAACAATTTTCTTAATCTCTTAATTCAGTCATGGTATTCATGAGAGGCACAAATGCATGTATGGTACGCTATAAAATGCAAGTGAGGACTTTAAGATAATTATTTATTTATAAACAAATGCATTAAGACAGCATTTGTGTCTTGCAAGGATTATATTCCTAAATATGAACGTTGAAAATGAAGAAATGAATTCAAGGAATGTACAAATAAAACTACCCTTCAAAAGTTAATTTAAAGCGTTTATATACCGGAAGCAAAAACTAATTCTGGCTTGTATAACAAAGAAATGAGTGAAAAAGGAATTTTATTTTGGATTATTTGAATAGCTAGATAGTTTGCTAAACATGAAAACAATTTCCTAGATCGATGAAAGTTGATATCACTATACCATAATTTCAATGATTTATTTGTCTGACATCAAAAATTAAAGCAACAATTATCCTTTTGCTAGACGTTCTATCTACAAACAAATACATCAAATTTTAATTACTTCACCACTGATCTGGCAAAATGAAATTTCATTTAAAATTCCCAAATCTGCATGCCATGGTCATGTCATTGCATATAGTATTTACCAACTGCATCATCCCTAGAGAAGAAAAGAAGACAAAGCTATTAATTTTTTCTGCTATGCACTTTAAGACAAAAATTGAAAGCCCAATTTAAACAAAACAGTATTAACGCACTGATGTAAAGAAAATATTTTAATACATGTACATGTGTTTCAAATATTAATCCATATTACATGCGAATGCATGCATTGTTGTATTAGAAATTGTACTCTAAATATTGATTAGTGGTCGATAATTTCTAATACCCTACTTCAGTAAGTTCCCTAAAATATGAATACTTGTATACAATTTCGACAACCCTTTTGTCACTCTTTCAATATGAATACTTTTTAGTACACAATAGTTCGTGTTAATCATCTTTTGGGGGTTTATATTCCCACGTTCTGCTAAATTTTATAAATATATGCAGAATGGATCCAGTTGCACATGGATACATACCTATATTCTTTAAAAACTATTGGAGTATTGCCTTCGCACTAGTGAAAAAAAAATCTCCTCCCATCCATGTTATAAAATCGAGGTTCGACTATAGCATGAGAATTTTATACATTTATTGCATAAATTTTCGGGAAACATGAAGATTTATTGAGCCAAGAAACGCCAAATTCCCAAGTGCTTTGCCCGAAATAATATGATTTTTCCAAGCATTCATGTCATAAACTTGTTTTTTTTTACAGAAACAAGCAATTGTTTTTAAAAATAATCGTAAACTTTTATAATTCATCACGGGTCTCAAATTCATTCTCTTTCAATTTTGATGTAAAGTTTCTGAAACCATTTGAAACATTATACGTTATACTCTGATAAAACATCAGTAAGTTTGTGACGTACTCTCGGGAGTTTTCATTAAAAAACAATATATATTGTGGGAAATACACTACCCTAACAAAAAATACTATAGTAAACTATAGTTAACTATAGTTTACTATAGTAAATCAAAGTTCCAAAGTTTTCACCATAGTAAATCAAAGTTCCAAAGTTTTCGCCATAGTAAATCAAAGTTCCAAAGTTTTTACTATAGTAAATCAAAGTTCCAAAGTTTTCGCCATAGTAAATCAAAGTTCCAAAGTTTTCACCATAGTAAATCAAAGTTCCAAAGTTTTCGCCACAGTAAATCAAAGTTCCAAAGTTTACACCATAGTAAATCAAAGTTCCAAAGTTTCGCCATAGTTAATCAAAGTTCCAAAGTTTTCGCCATAGTAAATCAAAGTTCCAAAGTTTATACCATAGGTTTTTAAAGTTCCAAATTTTTTTTACTATAGCTAAACAAAGTTCCAAAGTTTTTACTATAGTATATTAAAGTTCCAATGTTCTATTTGTAATTACTTCAACAACTTAAATATTTTAATTATTAATAATTATTTATAATCAAAATTAAATATATTTAAATAAATACTGCTTATTTATCGGTTCCAAAGTTTACACCATAGTAAAGCAAAGTTCCAAAGTTTTCATCATAGTAAATCAAAGTTCCAAAGTTTTCACCATAGTAAATCAAAGTTCCAAAGTTATTACCATAGTAAATCAAAGTTCCAAAGTTATAACTTTGGTACTATAGTTAACTATAGTAAACCATAGTTAACTATAGTTTACTATAGTAATTTTTTGTTAGGGTAGGTATCCGATAGGCTGAATGCCAATCTGACCTTTGTAAAATAGTGTTATAATCTGTGAGGTCATGATTGAGTAGTTTCAACGGCATAGCTATTCACTCTGAGCTAAAAAACACAGTAAATCTCGCTTTCAACAACATATTTGGAGAACGTTGGCTGTTTTAGTCTTTCTAGAATAAAATGTTTACTGTCTTTCTCTTACAACAAGCCTAAGCCAGGGAAAATTTTTAAAACAATCTTTAAGATGGTAAGGAAAATCTCAAGTTGACAAAATTCTGATATTCTATCAAACACTAACAGAAAATCATTTAGATATTCTTTCACAATGTGATGGATCGGGAGGTCGTGAGTTCGTATCTCGGCCGCGACTGACCTAGTCGTTAGAATGGGTAGCAACTGTTCCTTCGCCATGCTCTCGGCACTTTGAAGTGAAAGTTGCGGGCCATTCGGATGAGACCTTAAAAACCGAGGCCCCATGTCAGCGGTAGGCGTTGGCAAGATATAGATCCCTCACTGCTCAATGGCCCTGAGTGCCGAGTAAAGGTCAAAATTTGAAGCCCTTCACCGGCATACGGTGACGTCTCCATATGAGTGAAAAATTCTCGAGAGGGACGTTAAACAATATACAATCATCAATCAAGGAATGATGGAATATCACGTTTATTCAGTAATTACAGTTTTTACGTGTTATGTGATGATACTTTTTGATTAATTTGATTATATTTGACACTCAAGTCTTAATGTCTTAGATCTCCTTCATATTTTTTCAAAGACAAAGTCCTAATTATTCAGCATTTGTGGTCATGAACATACATGAAACATTTACTGTAAGTTGTAACATTGACTTGCTTCAACTAAAAAAAAAAAAAAAATAAAAGTTTTAGAATTAGCATCATCAACAAAGATATGATCAGTATTAATATAATTGCAATAAAAGTAAGTCAAGAATAAATAATGTTCATTGCTCATACCGGTATAATAATAATTCTAGTGATTGCAAACAAATTGAATACTTAATTTTTACATAAGAAGAATAACTACAGGGTTTTAATGTAACAAAGACAGATTTGCAGTTCGTATTTTCTGGGGGTATTTTGCAGATATTGCAATGCTTTGAAAAACATACGTAGTAAGAACAATGGAATATCATACAAAAAAAAAACATTCTTGCTAGGTTCCTTTTTTAGAATTGATTAAATGCATCAAATGGATAAGATGAGATTTTGAATTTATTTTGGGCTTAATTTGCATGATACAGAGGGGACTATTTGCGGATGTGTAGTTAAATATTATAAATGATGATCAAATTTGAATTCATTCCCAGTAATCATAAAAGCGGGAGGCTATATAGTAATCGGGATGTCCGTCAGTACGTCCGTCCGTCTGTCCGTCCATCCGTCTGATGCGCTTTGGGGTACCCATCTCTAATCTGTAGCTCAGCTTATACAATTGAGTGAAATTTGATGAAACTTTCAGTGAATCTTTATTACATAATGTCATTGTGCACTTCCTATTTTACTTTTTGATCCGACACATATTTTTGGTTTCCCGTAGCAAAACATGAACAATGTCATTACGTATACGTATATTGATATGGGAGGCACTCATAATAGCGGGGAAGCTCATTGCTCACAGTACCTCTAGTTTTAAATCACTTTTTTTATTATTGAGAGCAACTACTGCTTCAAATTTTTAATGCAAATATTTTGGGTTTGGCTTTTTTTGATTCTAAAACAAATTATAATTTTTGCATTCTCAAAAAAGTCTTTATTAAACTTACTAAAATAAATAAAAAATATTGAAACGTGCACAAAAGTTTGAAAATTTGATTTTTTTTTTTCAAATTCGCATTCGATAGCAACCAGATGTACTGCCGAACCACAAAAAGGTGATTCTTCATATTTATGTCATGTTCTATCATCTCCATCTCCAATACGACTCCAGTTCATATAATTAACTACTCTTGAAGAGGGGCGACAAATTGTCAATTTAAAATCAGAAAATTGTTAATGGCTTGGCAGCAGAAGAGAATTTCCCAACGTTTCCATGTGATAACAAAGTTCATGTAATGACTCATATTTTGTGAAAGTTTAATTGAAACAGTTGAATAGTTCTTGAGAAATTGCCTGCATAATATTTTTTGTCTAAAAAGAATTTAAGAAACATTAGAATCACTACATGTATATAGGGTCTTCCACGAAATCGTATGACCTTAAACATATTGCAAATATTACGGGAATGGATAAGGTCAATGCAATTTTTCTAGAAATAAATCAATTTTTCGAAAGCTTGTATTTAATTAAGATTGTAAGTGTCATTGCTTAACTATGCAATTTAAACTGTATTCTAGGAGATAAGTATCCAAGTATGATCAGGAAGGATAAATGTATTTTAAGGAAGTGTAGTCATGTTTGGCATAAATTAGCTAGGAAATAATAATATATGTAACCTATAAAAGAAGCTTTTTTGATCTGTTTGAGTAAAGATACAATGCTTTCTAGAGGTCTTGTAGTATCACTCTTCATTTTCATCTTTGTAGAAAGAATTCAGTGTGGCAATAAACAGTAAGTTGTTGTGTCAAATAGCATTTTATTGCTGTTATGACTGCCCATGTTCTTTGAGAAGAAGTTTCTTTTGCAGAGATGGTAGATACTGCTTAGAAAATGAAATCTTTGACAAGAAGTCAAATACATGTAGAGGTAGGTTAACCTTCTTGTTTAAAAAAAATACATGTTATAATATTTTGAATTGATGTAAGATAAAAAATTGTGTATATTCGATTCTGACTATGCTATGTGGTAGTTATTTTCTTTTTGACTGCCTATGAAAGGATTTAGTTAAGAAATTCCTAATATTTTTTTTTCATTTTACATCATCGACGCTTGTATTTTTGTCATTTTTTAAATAATTAACATTTTCTGCAAAAAAATAGGATCTATTTTTGCATTTCTTTAAATAATATGTTCTGGAGTTTTTGCTTCCTTGATACACAGAGTTATTTATTTTTATCGAGCTTTATATATTTCTGAATACTGGCACGAGTTGGCTGTTCAAAAAAACATATTTGCTAGTTCATTGAACAGCCAACGAGGCTATCAATAATTTCAAATAACTCATTTTTTAGTATCAGCAATCATAATTACAGCGTCTACTTTTAAAGTGTTCGATCAAATCATTCGAGTGAGTATATCAATTATTTTGTCTTGCTTATAGGGTTTTTGAAACTATTTTTATACATATACTAGGATGCCCTCCTGGATACTTTGGAATCAACTGTCAGAAGTCTTGTCCTGCAGGGCATTACGGAAATGGATGTCAGTCCCTCTGTCTACAAGCTTGCCTAAAAACATGTGTTTTTACAACAGGAAAATGCAAGCAACCAGGAAATCAAAGTAAGAATCATTTTGGTTAACGTCACTGGGAGAAATTTTGAATTAAATTGAAGGGTATTCGACTTACCCATATCCTCAGTGTTTAATATCTATTACATACAGTTTCGTTAAGTTTGGGGAATGAAAACTCTGCTTGGAAAAGTACTAAATGCAAGTTGATATCAAACACATCTATTTAGCAATCCATATTTTAATATATGTAGCCTTAACATCCTGTTTTTAGGTGGGAGGGTGGGAAAACCTTCCACCAAACGCAATCATATTTGAATACATGTGTTAATAAGCATCTGCCTCTTGCATGTGCATCCACCTAATCTCTTCTTCCACAGGTGTTGAACTAATACTGATTAACAAGTCTCTTAGCATCCACTTTGATATTAACCAATGATGATCTACCCATATCCTCAGTATATTATATCTATTGCATTCAGTTTCGTTAAGTTTTGGGAATGAAAACTCTGCTTGGAAAGGTACTAAATGCAAGATGATATTAAACATATCTTTTTAGCAATCCATATTTTAATACATGTAGCTTTAATATCCTTTTTTAGGTGGAAGGGTGGGAAAACCTTCCACCAAACGCAATCATATTTGAATACATATATTAATAACCATCTGCCTCTTGCATGTGCATCCACCTAATCTCTTCTTCCACAGGTGTTGAACTACTACTGATTAACATGTCTCTTAACTTCCGCTTTGATATTAACCAATGATGATCTAACCATATCCTCAGTGTTTAATATCTATTGCATTCAGTTTCGTTAAGTTTCGGAATGAAAACTCTGCAATACGATTACCGCTTTCACCATTTTTACATTAAAGTAGGAAATCCATTCAATATAACCATTCAACAAATTCTCCATTCCCAATACTCAAAACTAAAATCAATACCAAATTTTATATCTCAATTTCATTATCATTACAACCATTACTAGATACATTTTTATATAATAACAACTTATTAACATTATTGATAATCCCATAGTAATACATGTATTCTTTTGTTGAAAGTACCATGCTCTGTATAACTAACAATACTCCAAAATGTATCGTAATCTTTGCAACTTTTCTTTCTCACCTAACTTGTATACAACTTCTTTCTCTCAATAGAATGCATTTTTTAAACCTGAATAATCTGCCTTATCTTTATACTCTTTCTCAACCATATCTGCCTGATGCACAGATTCTGCCAACTTTGATGCAACCACTCCAGAATCTACAAGTGTTGACATTCTACAATAATACTCTGCGCTTGACTTTCCAAACCATCCTGCGTGATTCATAACTTGATCTACATTATCTACTGACCCTGAATATGCCATAGTAATAGCACACCCTGATCGAAAACTATGAGGCGTTTCCCCCTCATAAATTCTTAATGTTGACGAATAACATCTCAACCTCTCATACACCACTGAGTAACTGACATTCTTTTCCAAAACTCTGCCACACTCTGCAACTGTTCTGAACAAGTATCCCTTGGATAAATCAACATTGTGCGACTTTGAAAACCTAACAAAATCTAGTAAACCTTCACTGGACAAACTACAAGATCAGTACATTTTTTAATCACAAATGAATTGCTTTTACTTTTATCACCTCTAAGAGTCCTTCCAAATGTATGTTTGAACACTTACCCTGACCCATCAGTTAGACACTTAACCTCCTGTGCAACAACCAAGAAAAGATCACTAGCTCTATCACCAGTGAAAAACTGAAGTTTTAACCAATCCTGATCCCTTAACAAGACATACCTTTATCTAACATGAAGACCATTACGTTTCAATTCCCTGTCAATAAACAATGATATTGCCCTAACCTTCGACCAAAATATTGCATTTGCTTGTTTGGAAATACATGTGACTTAGCCTGTTCTTCTCTAATTAATTTTAAATATTCCTTAACTAAAGGAGATGCAGCAGGATTCCCAAACCCCGAAATCAGATCCCAATATCTTTCAAAACCCTGCTCATCAAATATTTGAATCAGCTGCTGAATCATGCACTCTATTGTTCCAGAGGCTAAGCGCTTTTGGCAATTACATTCAACATTAGTTTTAGTACCTAAAGATGGGCAACTTGATTGTTTTCCGTTTAGAATCTTTCCAAACCAAAAGTCGTCTTACATATGGTGTACATTTCGCAAGTGATAAGGAAAAACTTTTTGAGAATTTACTAAAAATTTCGAATAGACTGTTCTTCTTCTTCAAACCCAGGTGATGACACAGTAATTTCATCCAACTGTAAAAGTCTCCTGTCAATTGCCTCACAATCTATATGCACATCTGAAATTCTCTCCTACAATTAATCAAGAAATACAATGTAATATTCAAAATCACATGAATGATACTCGATATGCGAGTAAGGGCCATTTAAACCAACTGAATCTAAAACAAAACCATTCCTACTAGGTATCCTAACACATCCTTTTTCTCCCTTTAACCCCAGACAAACTGAACCAATTGAGCATGACTGAAGTTTTGGCCACCATATAGGAATAGGATTCATCTGTGGAACAACAACACCCTGCTCTTCAAGGAAATTCAGTACAAGAAGTATAATAAAAGTAATAGGTGAATACACATGCGAATTCTCCTCCCCAGTGAAATTTTGACAAAACACATTTACTCCAGATGATGAAGGCATATGATATGGTGTAAAATGTTTCAGAGCTTTACCATCTACTGATCTCATAACATTAGAATCCAAAGACATCATGTCCACAGAATGAGGGCCAAACCATGACTCAACCACTGACCAAGACTTCTCACTTAACATACTATCTGCCAAGTTAAAAGAACGTGAAGGTATATCAGCAAGATTCAAATCTGAAGGAACATAAGTTAAATGTAAATCAATGTTATGTTCAACAACAAATCCAAAACTTTTCTTCACAATACAATTTAATGGCCTCGATTTTCTTCCTTGATTTTTCCAAGACCCCATACCCATGTTATCAGACAAAACTTCAACACTAGAGTCTTGTAAAACATCACTTAAAGATTGCAAAGATTTAAGAACAGCATCAGCTTCTTTTTCATGAATTGGTCCACAATCATTATTTTCCCAGTAATCACCTTGTACAGTACAACCGTTTTCTAATTTAACATATGCTCCAAACCTAAAACCCTACCCATCAGTATACAACTCTATTCTTTTATGGAACTCAGACCTCCATTTTGAACAGCCAGACCAAGTGTCCAGAATTCTCCCATTCTCAAGTTCTTCTCTCAATGACTCTGAGATTTTCGCACTCTTACTATTTTGTTGACAAACAGAAATAGCAGCATTAGGTTCCCTACAAAAAAGTTCACAACCTGGAACTGCTAAACACATAGAAATGCATTTCACACAAAATCTTTGCAAAGTCCTCAAATCAACTTCACTGCCTGACAGAATTGATTCTCTCAACTGAATAAATTTTTGTTTCTTATCTTCTGGAAGTATATAAGCTTGCCTAACAGAGTCAACCAAGAAATCAAGATATCTTTTACAAGTAGATGTGTCTAATGAACATTTACTAAGAGACAATGTGACCCTAACCCCTTCAATAATTCTACAATTACATACACTAGTTTCCTTGACTCCATAACAACTAGTTCATCATCATCCCTATCACTTCCCTTGAAAGAACAAACCGATCGTCAATATACATGTATAAAGTATTATGAACTGAAAGCTTCCTTAAATATGTCGTAACACACATACCTACTGTCTGATAGATAAAAGGTGATGCCTTCCACCCAAAAGGAAGACTGTTAAAAACCATCAAATAGCCACCAAACTGAATACCAAAATATGGACGAGATGATTCTGTCAATTTCACATGATCATAACCAGACTTTTCATCACAAGTTGCCATGAGCGAGTTTTTCTGCACAATTCTATGAATATCTTTCAAAGTATCTAACATAAAAGGTAGATCTTTTATCCAAAGATTCAAAAACCTTTCATCATAACATAATCTTGGCTTTGATAGCTCAACTGTCAGGGGCATTATGACCTTTGGAGGTTGACAACAACTCACCTAGCATAACAATCTAATTGAACCAGATGCAATTCTCTCAAACAACTCTCGTGTTATAAATTCAACATGTTGTTTGCAGCTATTGGCATTTTTAAAATATTGTCTAGGTGGGATATCAGAATCAAAATGTTGACCCTTTAAGTTTCCCTTAAAATGTCGAAAAAATTCACCAATATTTACACCATTTTTAAGCCATTGCAAGAAATCAACATTTAACATTTTAGAGTCAATAATGTCCTAAAAAGAAAGATGTTCATGCAGTTAACAAGATTCCAAATACTTGGAATCACGTAATGACAAACGTCTTATATAAAAATATTTACATTCAGTGTAATTTTCTTTATGAAATCCATTAGAAATCCACGACGTTCAAATTTCTATAACACACGCCAAACCTTGTCACCACGCGTTAGAATACACAGTAGGAACTACATGCATTTTTAATACTTAGGAACAACAAAATGTATATTGTTTTGACTCAATTTCCCTTTGAAAAAAACTACCCTTTTAAAATTAACATAAAATCCCAACAAATGTGCATTAAAAATGAATTTGTAATTTTTTTCCTCGCAATGTTTATGTGCGTTATTTAACTTTCCAACGTCACAAACGGCTTTCCAACGTCACGAACGGCTATTACGTTTCTTAAGCACACCAATACCGAAGGGCGCTAAATTCACATTAAACATGAACGAAATAAACAATTATGATAAAGGAAAATTAGAGAATGTAAATATAAGCATTGAATTCATATTTTGGGATGTCTTCGGTCCTATAACACACCTGGCCAGGCGCGGATCCAGAAATTTTTTCCAGGGGGGGTCCACCCCAGTCAGAAAAAAAAAATCCAATCCCAGAAATTTTTTGACAAGCAAAAAAAAAAAAAAAAAAAAAAACATAAACTCGCCCAATCGTCAAAACCCTATTTCGTGGGGGGGGGGGGGGTAGTGGTGGATTTGCTGGCAAATGTTTCACTATTCATACCCATTTAACACATATTTGCGTTTACTAGGGGGGGTCAGCGTTTTCCAGGGGGGGTCCATGGATGGTAACTTTTTTCTTGTTTTAGTATATACATTTTTTAACCTGGTAAATTCCAGGGGGGGTCCTGACCCCCCCGACCCCCCCCCCCCCTCTAGATCCGCGCATGCCTGGCCGTGCCGACAAATTATCATACCGAGCTAACGCGCGGTATTCAATTTGTTAGCACGGCCAGGTGTGTTATAAGACCGAAGACATCCCTAAATATGAATTCAATGTTTAATTATACACCACCACCAAGAACATCTTCAGCCGAAGGGACGTGATTTGCAAGCCAAGGAACTCCCCCTTCAAGTGTTACCCATGCTGGCTGATCTCTGACTTGAACTTTTACAAGATTAAATCCACTGGCCATTTTCCAGTCTTAAACTTTGATAAATGTACATTCATTTTGTAGACTTTTGGTACTTTTTCTCTGTATAAAACATTTAACTAAATGAGAACAAGCCAGCAATAGTACAGTTAAAAGAGGAATCCCTTTGCCTACAATTCACGTTGTAAACCCACTAGGGTATCAGTGTCCCTTAAACTGTAGACAAAGAAATTTAATTACATTTCAGTATTATGATAATCAAATATTAAAACAAAATTATTATGCTGAAAAACATTTCAATCAAGTGACATCAATCTTAATCAAATTACTTCCCTTTTGCTGCTTTCATTTTCTCACAATCTTTCACCTGATGAGTAGTGCTCTCACAGAACAAACATGCTCCCCTGGGTCTGAAACCTTGACGGAATGTACTAGCCCTATCATATTTACAACCCTGATTTACATAATAACCTTCAGATCCACCGATTTGCTGAAAACCAGGAAAATATCCTGAAGGATACATCATACTCGGTGACTGATATGGATAAAAATTGTTCAAAGGGCTTACAGGTGTGTCATCTCTTCTATACCCACTTTCAACCTTTTTTTTCTTCTCAACTCTCTTTGACTCATTCTAAGACTCTGATTTTTCTTTCAAGCACTTTGCAACAGCTTTTGATATAGCATCTGCTTCCTTTGCCCCCCCCCCCCAAAAAAAAAAGAAAAACACGAACTTGAAATATCTAATTTAGTCTGATACCGAGTTGTCTGTCTTGACAACTCCTCATATATTTCTGCCTCCTCATAAGAAACCTTCCTTGCCGTCTTTGCAAGATCCTCAAGGGTAAGGAGAATTAAAGACATACTTGGATCCTCTTGCAAACAAAGACACCTCACCTTGTCTTTCAGTTCATTGACTGCATGTTAACATTTCAAAATTTATCATCTGTATTATAAAGGAATATATATATATTTTTGTTTTCAAAAACAGATGAATAAATAAGTTAATACTGTCTTTTGTAATAATCCCTGCAAACTTTCAATTATCATCAATCATATTTTTTTTCTATTTTATTTTTACATTAATGTAATGTTAAGCTAAGGGCAATACATGTACTTTGAATCAACACAAATTCTACAAAACCATTTCAGAAACCATCTCTACCATACACATATATAAGTATGAGAGAGAGAGAGAGAGAGAGAGAGAGAGAGAGAGAGAGAGAGAGAGAGAGGAGGGGGGGTAACGTGAAGCTGTTTATGTTTTCAATGTCAAAATCATATTCATACTGGGAACTCTCATACTCCAATGATAAAACTTTTTTCAACAAAAATAATCAAATTATACTATTTTCTAGAAGGATGAAGGTAATTTCCAAAGCACTGGGGATAATCTTAAATAAATTGATACTTAGGTAAATATAATGATATTCACTTGAAATGTATGTTACTGTATACAGGGAAATTTTCGCCCCCGTTTTATTTTCGCCCCTTTCGCCCTCTTCTTTAATGGGCGAAATTAAGACGGAGCGAATTGAAATTACACAGCATAATTTCTTAAACAAACTATGATTTGGCGAATTAAAATCGGGGCAAAACTATTTGCAAGTGCAAAAGGGCGAAAATAACACGGGGCGAAAATAACCCTGTATACAGTATCTCCGAGTCTGATCTACATTTCAGATGAAAGGCAAACAATGTTCGGAACAACATCACAAAGTCATGCTGGTACTCAGTCACAGAGGAAACATTTTTCAATTTCACAAATTGTAACGATATTTGGATCCGTGTTTGTCTTCATACTTACTACTGTTTTGATTTACTATATACAGAAAATATTACGAAGGAGCTTTTCAAGGAATAATCAAGACAACCGAAGAATATCCCTCACATTGACAGAAGACAAAATATACGAAGAGATTAATGAAAACATTCTTCCAACTTAGTTTTTTTTTTCCGAAGTTGATAAAGAATGAATGAAAAATTTTAGTTGAAACTTTTGGTTGAAACGTAGAGGATTATAAATCGAGGTAAGCAAAATCAAGCCGGCCAAACATGAAATCAATGCAATATTAATGAAGATATCAAAGAAAAGCCTATAATAATAGGCGAATAATATTTCAAGTCTTAGCGAGTTTGGACTGAATGTCTGGACCGGCCAAATACAAAGAAAATAAGATGATGCAATGCGTTTTATTTTTATTTCTAATGACTAATGTAATGATAAGTATTAAAGCGTAGTATAACTGCACTTTATTTTTAACTGTATAATATAAATTCTCTTCATTTTTTAAAAATAATTAGTATTCATAAAGTGTTCACTTTCTTATTCCGTAACTGATGAAAATCACAGTAACTGTTTAAATATTTGTCTTTACTTCATCATTGGTCAAATTTATCAATCTACAAACATTTACATAATAGTTTTCTATTTGATAACTTTGTGAAAATGTTCCTGTACTTGTATTTTATGTTATTTACAAATGAATGTTAATTTTGCTAAATGAAAGGTCAAGTGCTGAAAGATATTAATGAATCTGGCGTTTGTGGTAGGGGTCTATGAA
Source organism: Saccostrea cuccullata (assembly GCF_032062105.1). Taxonomy (NCBI): domain Eukaryota; kingdom Metazoa; phylum Mollusca; class Bivalvia; order Ostreida; family Ostreidae; genus Saccostrea; species Saccostrea cuccullata. The sequence goes on from NW_026930342.1 coordinate 19,003, forward strand.
ATTAACACGTTTATCAGACAGTATTTTTGAAAACTACGTACATGTACTTATACAATAATGCGTGCAGATGATAAACTGAATAAAAAGATTATTGTTTTGCCTAAGTTGTTAAAAGTAAATATTATTTTTAATATTTGTTTTGTTTGCATATAACAAAACTATCATTTACAGTTAATATATTTAAAAAAAAAACATTGAATATCTAAGTGTTGCCTACCCACTCCTCCTCAGTTAATATTGTATCTTTTGTTGTCTACCCCCCCCCCCTTTCAGTATTTCTTAAATATTAAGAAATATATTTATAGAGAACAAATGGTTGATTTATTGATTATATGTTGTGTTATATCTTGTGAAAAATTTTTCACTCGTACGCGGACGTCAGCATATATCTGTTAAGGACGTCAAATTCCGACCTTTACTTAGGACTATTGAGAAATGAGGAATCTTTATCGTGCCAATGTCTGTAGTGCTACTGGGCTGCGACTTTGAAGGTCTCATCCGATGGACGAGCAACTATCACTTCAAAGTGCCGAGCACATGACCAAGAAACCTGTTTTTTTTTAACCAGCTAAGGACATATAAAGCAGATTTAAATGAAATACAAATAAGAAACATTTTTGAGGATCAAAACCCACCAATTCTTTTAAAAATTCTGAAGTTAAGTAGTAATTGGCTATTGATTTTGACCTTTTTCGATGCACGTTGTAAAGTAAACTGCATACCTACATCTATATGTGTTTTACATAAAAATATGTACATGTACACTCTTGGTATGGAACAATTATAGTACGAGAGCAGATTTGATGAAATTAGTATCATATTTATTCATTCCCCATTCAATTCCTGCATACTTGTGACATTAATTGAATAGTTTACCCATAATTAATGATGTTTGAATTCTCAATATTCTTAGTATAGCACAATTCTCGGCATATTCAAATAGTATGAATTCATGCAGTTATACAACCCTTAACCCGCCGAACCCTCTGTCTTTTACATAATAAAACATAACACATGAATGAAGGTCGTGTTTTACATTGCCACAACTGTGACTATGATTTATCCAATTTTAGATCACATAAAATAATGTAGATCACTTAAAAACGGTTGTGTACTCATATCTTGATAAAATAATATACGATTATGAATATCTAAATATTTACCCTACAGATATTTTGAATCTATATTAACCAATAATATTGACCCTTATTATCCAATTAATTATGAAAATGACTACATATTTAATTTCAAACACACCTATTCCTTGTGGTATGAAACTGCAATACATAAATAAATTGTTATGGGTTTATCTATTATAAATGGAAGGTGGATGTCTTGAGGAGGCTTAAAATCGTATTAAAAAAAATCCAGTTTGTTAAATCTCCGGTGCCCTAAAAGAAAACAATATATATATTCGAAAATTCCTTTTCGGATCCTAAATTTTTTTTTCAAAATATTCTGCAAAAAGCTATCAAACCTGTAACATTTTGATGACTAACACTTCTTTCAACCAAAATCTTACCGGAATGAACTGCAAATCTTCTTATGTTGTCAACGGTAAAGAATGTAATCTTTATTGACTTGTTTATGATGGTGAAATCAAAGGATCACTTAGTAAAAGAATATCAGAACATCATAGATTTCAAATAAATAAAGGAAGTTGTCAACTTATATACAAGCATTTGTTTTACCCGATCATTTTATGTTTTCAATGAAATGTAGAATACTAGAAAAGATTTAACCATCACACACTCTATCACCAAGTACACCTTTTAGTGGAAAACGAAAGGAAATTTGGTTTAAAAATTTCGACAACCTTTCCCTATCAGTGTAATGACACTGTCAATAGTGTTAAAAATCTCTCAAGTCCACAGTGAAACAATATATACATGTATGAACCATACACAGATATGTAAGCTTAGTCAGGGATATCGGTCTTATAATAAACCTTTAATACAAATGCCTCTTTTTATTCATTACTACCTCATGTACATTTTAAATCAACAGTTTGGTCTACATCAAATTCGCACTTAACTTTACTCTATCATTTTGAAACATTTAAACCGTCTAATTGAAAATGTCAAAGAAAGTCCACTTTTAGATACCTCAACACAAGAATACAGGCATTGTTCTGTGATTATGGATATTGCAAATCGTAGTCTTTTTAACCGACAGTTTAACATTTTTTTTTCATTTAACTCCAATCTGCTAACAAAGGAATTGACACAATAAATATGATTAGTTTTATTAATTGCACCATAATTCAAGTTGAAGACTAGATACATAATGTATTTCGTACAATGTACACTATTACTTCCAAGCTTTTTAACTACAAGAAAACATTACAGAGCCTAATTATCGATTATCTAAAACATAATCCTCCTTCCTGTTAATGTTTGTCTTTACCCTTCTACTAAATTCCCCTCTAGACACGTTATTATGTTCCCCAAACGAAGTTGGGGAACATATTGTTTTTACTCTGTTTCTTATTAAGGTCTTCCGTCTTCACGGAAGACCTTATAGTGATTCTACTGTTTCTTATTATTATTCTTATTATGTTCCCCAAACGAAGTTGGGGAACATATTGTTTTTACTCTGTTTCTTATTATTATTAAGGTCTTCCGTCTTCACGGAAGACCTTATAGTGATTCTATTGTTTCTTATTATTATTATTATTATTCTTATTATTATTATTCTTTTTTTTGACAAAATTTTGTGCAGGCGATTTCTCGAAAACTATTCAGCGGTTTTTAATGAACCTTTCACAAAATATGTGTCATTATATGAAGTTGTTACTTCCGAAGAGAAATTTGGAAAATTCACTTCTGGTGCCAAGTTATGGACAATTTCCTGATTTTAAAATGCAATTTTGTCGCCCCTTTTTATCGAAAATGGCTAAAGATATGAACTGGAGACTTATTGGAGACGATAGTTTGTCTCTTTGTGGTTTGCGGAATCACCTTCTCGTGCGTCGTCAGTACTTCCGGTTGTTACGAGATGCAACTTTAAAAAAGTCGTATTTTCTAACTTTTTTGTTTTTAAGTATTTTTCATTTATTTTTGATATGTTAATAGAAGTCCTCCTTATAATGCTTACTATATAATTTGTTCGAAAGTTGATAAATCTAAACTCTAGATATAAGCATTCAAAAAGCTGAAGCGGGTCCAAAATGGCGGCTGTCTCTGACAACGCCGACATTTCGTAAAAGCGGCTAACGGAGGCAGCCGAGCGTTTGCTTGAACGAAAGTAACATAAGGATAAATGAAATGTAAAGGAATACTTGGATTGTCACGTCGTAGTTTCGTTGCAGTTCTGTGTCAAACTAACGTCTTCTATAATTGGTAAAAGACTAAGTGTGCAAAGGAAATTCGACACTTAATATCTTATGTGCACCATGGTAAAACAGATCTTTAATCATGCTTATAAGTAATGCTTTCTCAAAAAAGAATATCAATTAATATTTTAAGTATAAATCTTAACCACTGTTTTTCCTATGCACACTCGTGTCATATTAAACTAATAAATAAGACAAAAATAAGATTTTTTTTTAAAGATCGCTTCATGGAGTTTATTTTAGCATTCTTGTCTCAGAGTAATTGAGCAAGAATGATATCTGTTTCCATGACCGTTGTAGGACGAGCCATGTTTTTCGGCGAAACATTTCAACCTTTGTCGACTAACTAATCGGGATAGTTCACTTTAGGGATACAAAGGAAATTGAAAAAAGTTAAAAATCCATAACTGTTTCACAGCTTTAGTGTTAAATGCATGTATACAATATGGAGTTTGTAAAATGTGTTAATTATACTTTCTAAACCTTGAATAGACTATAAGAACGTTCTTTTTTTAACTTCATTGAAGCTATCACACCTATTTAATAGAACATTCCAAAGAAAAGGCGCAAAGATTAACTCGTGGTGTTTATCGCTGAATTTTGAATAGTGACCAGCCTTTCATAATTTTAAGACAGAAGCACTCTTTTGTACATATATACAAGTAGATTTAGAGTAGAGGTCGCGATGGCGTAGTATTTAGTGCGTTAGAGTTTCATGCTGGCGACTTGGGTTCAACTCCCCTTGTGTGCAAATCTTTTTCAATTTTTCTGCTCAATTTAACGTTTTCTTTCAGGAATCGGACGGAAGACCTCTCGTTGCTCGCAACGAGTTTCATATCTAGTTATTATTATTATTTTTCTTCTCGGGAAAATTTTGTCCGCGAATGATCTTGTAAAGTACACATCCGATTAAGGGGAAACCTTTTTAGGGTAAGTAGGCATGTTATGTAGATTTGCGGAACGAAGGTCATTTTGCGCGCACGTGCTTGCAAGAGCGCGCACGTGCAACACCTGAAATGACCAATATACTTGAAATTACCGTAACTTTTACATTTTTTCGATGTAATGCTTTGATATTTAGAATATGTAGACATATTATAAATGTAGATAAGATGACATTGTCAACATGCCATTTTGTGTGCACGTGCTTGCAAGAGCGCGCACGAGCAACACGTGAAATGACCGATTTCATTGATATAGACGTAAATCTTTACCGTTTTGATGAAATGCTTTGAAACTCATAATATAAGAATATAGTTGTAGCATAGACAATATGACATGGTCAAAATAGCAAGATCTCACGCGCATGCACGTGCGCTTCGCTCTGATTGGCTGAAACTAAAGTCTCAATATCTTTCTTGTTTTTTGATGAAATCCTTTGAAATTTTGAACATAGCCATGCATTAGGATATCCTACAACATGATATATAGCAATTATCAAGAAAACACGTGCATGCACGTGTGCTGCAATCTGATTGGCTGAAACTTTAAATAGCTGTAACTCCCTTGGTTTTCAACCAAACAGGATGGGATTTGGAACATAGATAGATATAATAGACTTCTACAAGAAGGTATGTCACCAAGCACATCCATACACGTGAGTGTACGTGCGCTGCAATCTGATTGGCTGAAACTTTAAATAGCTATAACTCCCTTAGTTTTCAACCAAACAGGATGAGATTTGAAACATAGATAGATATAATGAGATGAGAAATGTGAAATGAGTAAAACCAAAAATACACTTGAATGAGCGTATTTTTTAAATACTTTTGGATTAAATACTTTAATATTTAGTATATTAAAGTATATAGATTGTGTAGACAAGATGATATGGTCATTACGCACATGCATTCACATGCACACGCGTACAATGCTAAAATTTGAATGAACTTGGTACCCTTCTGGGTAAACGTTGTTAAAGTCTCAAATGCATAAAGTTTGTCTTATTTAATGAAGCTAACAGGGAATATATCACCAAAAGGGAGATGGGGAGCGTTTGGGGAACATCTGTAACGGTCCCCGTTACAATTAGCACTAGTTATTATTATTCTTTTTTTTGACAAAATTTTGTGCAGGCGATTTCTCGAAAACTATTCAGCGGTTTTTCATGAAACTTTCACAAAATATGTGTCATTATATGAAGTTGTTACATCCGAAGAGAAATTTGGAAAATTCGCTTCTGGTGCCAAGTTATGGACAATTTCCTGATTTTAAAATGCGATTTTGTCGCCCCTTTTTATCAAAAATGGCTAAGGATATGAACTGGAGACTTATTGGAGATGATAGATCATGACTTTGTGGTTTGCAGAATTGCCTTTTCGTGCGTCGTCAGTACTTCCGGTCGTTACGAATTGCAAACTTAAAAAATTCGTATTTTCTAACTTTTTTGTTTTTCAGTATTTTTCATTTATATTTGGTATGGTAGTAGAAGCCCTCCGTATAATGCTTACTATTTAATTTGTTTGAATGGTGATAAATCTAAACTCTAGATATTAGCATTCAAAAATCTGAAGCGGGTCCAAAATGGCGGCTGTCTCTGTCAACGCCGACATTTCGCAATAGTGGTTTACGGAGGCAGCCGAGCGTTTGCTTGAACGAAAGTAACATAAGGATAAATGAAATGTATAGGTATACCTGGATTGTCCCGTCGTAGTTACGTTGCAGTTCTGTGTCAAACTAACGTCTTCTATAATTGGTTTTGGCTGGTTTTCAAAGTAGAAAAACAAAAGACGATTGCGCACAATGTGCAAATGAAATTCGATACCTTATATCTTTTGTGCATCTCGGAAAAACATATAAGTAATACTTTCTCAAAAAAGAATATCAATTAATATTGTCAGTATAAATCTTCACCACTGTTTTTCCTATACACACTTGTGTCATATTAAACTATAAATAAGACAAATATAAGAAAACGATTTTTTAAAGATCGCTTCATGGAGTTTATTTTAGCATTCTTGTTTCAAAGATCTGATTCAAGTTATTGAGCATAAATGATTTCTGATTCCTTGACCATCAAAGGGCGAGCCATGTTTTCCGGCGAAACGTTTCAACCTTTTTCAGTTAACTAATCGGGATAGTTCAGTTTGGGGATAAACAGGAAATTGAAAAAAAAAATCATAACTGTTTCACAGCTTTAGTGTTACAAGCATATATACAATATGGACTTTTTAAAATGTGTTAAATATACTTTCTAAATCTGGAATCTTAGGCTATGAGAACGTTCTTTTTTTTAAATTTAATTGAAGCTATCACACCTATTTAATAGAACATTCCAAAGAAAAAGCGCGAAGATTAACTCGTGGCGTTTGGCGCTAAATTTTGAATAGTGACCTGCCTTTCATAATTTTAAGAGAGAGGCACTGCTTCGTAAATATGTACGAGTAGATTTAGTGTAGATGTCCCTATAGTGTAATATTTAGTGCGTTGAAATTTTGTGCTGGCGACTTGGGTTCAATCCCCTTGTGTGCAAATCTTTTTTTACATTTTCAGCACGATTTTACGTTTTCTTTCCGGAATCGGACGGAAGACCTCTCGTTGCTCGCAACGAGTTTCATCTAGTTATTATTATTAAGGTCTTCCGTCTTCAGCGGAAGACCTTCTTGTTATTCTTAGGTTTCTTTTCCACTATTTTTATTATTATTATTATTGTTTTTTTTTTCTTACCGATTTTGTGCACGCGATTTCTCGAAAACGGCTGGATAGATTTTCATGAAACTTTCAGGACTGATAGAACATAAAACAAAGCTGAAAGTAATTTTTTTGTTTTGATGACGTCACTTCCGGTTTTGAGATTTCAGCGATTTAGTGATTTTCAGGGGGTCTCATTGTCCATCATTTTTTTTCGAAAATGCCTTAAGACACAAACATGAGATTTTCAGTGATGATAGAGCAACGTATGCTCTTTTGTCACACACAACTCTTTTTCTCCGGAAGTGCCGCACGTCGGCGCTCGCTATGGCTCGAAAATAGTCCTGTTGAGGATTTAGAAATTTTTGACACCTTTTCTACAATATCTTTTTACATGTTAACAATTTGTAAAAACATATCGAACAAAAGTTGTAGAGAATGTCACGATCTTTCGAAAAATATCAACGATAAGGGGCTGGCCCCTAAAATAAAGGGCCAAAAGGGGCCGAAAGTTTTTCCTTTATATCTCAAAAAGTATTGAGAATTTGTAATACGTCAAAGAAGCAAAGTTACTCAAAATATCAAGCGTTATCTAATGGAGTCGTCAAAATACGTCCGGCGACGTTACTTCCGGTCAAACCGGAAGTAGTCAAAAATTGCATATTTTTGCTGTTCTTGACAGGTTTTTGGGTAACATGTGTCACTGGAAGCTTAAATCTTAATTTTCCGTCCGTCGACGTCACTTCCGGAAGTAGCCAAAAATAGCTTATTTTGAAGGTTTTAATGCAAAATTGAAATTATAAAGTCACTGGAGACTACTTAGCTCATTGCTTTCTTTTGTTCACGTCATTTCCGGCACACCCGGTCAAAACTGGACGGAAGACCTACTCGTTGCTTTGCAACGAGCTCGGCTCTAGTTAAGGTCTTCCGTCTCCAACGGAAGACCTTCTTGTTTTCGTTCGGTTTCTTTTTCCCTATTATTATTATTATTCTTCCAACCGATTTTGTGCAAGCGATTTCTCAGAGATGGCTCGTCCGATTTCTACCAAACTTTCAGATCTGAAAGATATTCAATTGATCTTGATAGGTTTTTTTCCTTTTTGATTATCTCACTTCCGGTCGTGAGATATAGACGATTTTCTGATTTTTAGAGGGTCAGCTTGTCCGGGAAACTCCTCCGAAACGACTTAAGATATGGACTTGAGATTTTCAGGGAAAATAGAGGAAGGCTTGGTGAGTTGTAATTGGGTCTCCAAATCTTTCTAGCGCAAAAGGCACCGAAGTTCGGTAGGGCCGAAAAAATGTCTCAGAAATATCTCACAAAAATGGACGCATTTTGTCTATATCTTCACTCCTGTTCATAATTTGTTAAAACATATTGAAGACAAAATATTCAATATCGCAAGACCTTTCATTTGATATAAAAAAAATAGGGCTGACCCTTCAAATTAGGGGCTAAGAGGGGCCAAAAGTTTTTTATCTATAACTCTCTAATGATCAATTCTTTGTTATACATTATTGATCAAAAGTATTCATCTTAACAATTAGATTATAACTATCTAAGTTGTTTGAAAATTGGCTTATCTGAATTCTAGATATTAATATTTGAAAATCTGAAGCGGGCCCCAGATGGCGGCTGTCTTTGTCAATTCCGCCATTTCGCAATTGGGGTTTATGGAGGCAGCTGAGCGTTTGATTAAACCATTCTGACATACGAATGCATGAAATGTAAACAAAACTACTTGGACTTTCACGTAGTAGTACGTTGCAATTCAGTGTCGATCTTAACACTTAATTTCCGTTTCACTACTTAAGTGTAACTGGGCTAGATACGATATATGTAATGTGTACAAAGACTTTTTAAACGTCGAAATAAAATAAAGGCGATAAGAACGTTTTATTTATTTTATTTCATAAAAGTTCAAAGAAAATGCGCGAATATTTACTCCTGGCGTTTGGCGCAAATTATTAATAGTGACCCGCCTTTTATGATTCTTAGACAGGTGTACTGTTGCAAAAGTATACACACAAGTATATTTAGAGCAGTACTCCCAAAAGCTTAATGGTTTGCGCGTTGGGGATAAAACAGAAAAAGGCGACATGGGTTCAATCCTCTTTGCGACCAAAATTTTGAATCTTTTTCTGTGATATTCATGGCATAAGTAAAGGCCCCTATTTGCTGATTTAACGTATAATCAGTTTCTTGATTTGATAAAGAAGAAATTAAATATCTTTGAATGTCTTAGAACTTTCGCAAGCGTAGGTTCAACGTTTTCTTAAACACTAAAAAATATTCATTTCATTTTCTCATAAATAGGTTGCGCGGGTAATACACATGGTGCCAATGTGCAGGTAAGGTCTTCCCCGTGATGGGGAATGGACCTGTAGAAAACCTTCTCTGGTTCTGCAGAGTCGAGTTTTTAGCAAATGAAATGTATGAAAATGCACGAATATTTATTCGTGGCGTTTGGCGCATATTATTGATAGTGACCCGCCTTTTATGATTCTTAGACAGGTGTACTGTTGCAAAAGTATACACACAAGTATATTTAGAGCAGTACTCCCAAAAGCTTTATGGTTTGCGCGTTGGGGATAAAACAGAAAAAGGCGACATGGGTTCAATCCTCTTTGCGACCAAAATTTTGAATCACTTTTCAGCTCGATTATACGAGATTTTTTTTCCTGAATCGGACGGAAGACCTCTCGTTGCTAGCAACGAGATCGTTTCTAGTTAAGGTCTTCCGTCTTCACGGAAGACCTTATAGTGATTGTATTGTTTCTTATTATTATTATTATTATTCTTTTTTTGACAAAATTTTGTGGACGGGATTTCTCGAAAACTATTCAGCGCTTTTTAACGAAACTTTCACAAAATATGCGTCTTTACATGAAGTTGTGCAGTCTGTAATTTTTTTTGGAAAATTTGCTTCCGGTGCCAAGTTATGGACGATTTCCTGATTTTAAAATGCGATTTTGTCGCGCACTTTTATCGAAAATGGCTGAGAATATGAACTGGAGACTTATTGGAGATGATAGATCATGACTTTGTGGTTTGCAGAATTGCCTTTTCGATCGTCGTCAATACTTCCGGTCGTTAAGAGATGAAATTAAAAAATCGCATTTTTTCTAACTTTTTTGTTTTTCAATATTTTTTATTTATTTTTTGTATATTAATAGAAACCTTTCTTATTATGCTTACTATATAATTTGTTTGAATATTGATAAATCTATACTCTAGATATTAGCATTTAAACATCTGAAGCGGGTCCAAAATGGCGGCTGTCTCTGTCAACGCCGACATTTCGCAATAGGGTTTTACGGAGGCAGCTGAGCGTTTGCTTGAACGAAAGTAACATAAGGATAAATGAAATGTAAAGGAATACTTGGATTGTCACGTCGTATTTACGTTGCAATTCTGTGTCAAACTAACGTCTTCTATAATTGGTTTTGGCTGGTTCTCAAAGTAGAAAAAGGAAAAGACTAAATGTGCAAATGAAATTCGATACCTAATATCTTTTGTACACCACGGAAAAACAGATCTTAAATCATACTTATAAGTAATACTTTCTCAAAAAAGAATATTAATTCATATGTAATTGTAAGTATAAATCTTAACCACTGTTTTTCCTATGCACATTTGTGTTATATTAAACTAATAAATAAGACAAAAATAAGAAACGATTTTTTTCTAAAGATCGCTTCATGGAGTTTATTTTAGCATTCTTGTCTCAAAGACCTGATTCAAGTTATTGAGCATAAATGATATCTGATTCCTTGACAGCCTTAGGGCGAGCCATGTTTTTCGGCGAAATGTTTCAGCTATTTTCGATTAACTTATTTGGATAGTGCACTTTAGGGATAAACAGGAAATTGAAAAAAAGTTTTTAAAAAAATCATAACCGTTTTACCGCTTTAGTGTTACATGCATATATACAATATGGAATCTGTAAAATGTTTTAAATATACTTTCTAAACCTCGAATCTTAGGCTATATGATCGTTCTTTTTTTAATTTCATTGAAGCTATAACACCTTTTAAATAGAACATTCCAAAGAAAAGGCGCGAAGATTAACTCGTGGCGTCTGGCGCTAAATTTTGAATAGTGACCCGCCTCTCATAATTTTAAGAAAGAAGCACTGTTTCGTAAACATATAAAAGTAGATATAGAGTAGAAGTCCCAATAGCGTAATATTCAGTGCGTTGGAATTTCATGCTGGCGACTTGGGTTCAATCCCCCTTGTGTGCAAATCTTTTTTACTTTTTCAACTCGATTTTACGTTTTCTTTCCGGAATCGGACGGGAGACCTCTCGTTGCTCGCAACGAGTTTCATCTAGTTATTATTATTTTTCTTCTCGGGAAAATTTTGTCCGCGAATGATCTTGTAAACTACACATCCGATTTAGGTGAAATGTTTTTAGGGTCAGTAGACATGTTATGTAGATTTGCGGAACAAAGGTCAGTTTGCGCGCACGTGCTTGCAAGAGCGTGCACGTGCAACGCGTGAAATAACCGATTTCATTGATATAGGCGTAACTTTTTACATTTTTGATGAAATGCTTTAAAACTCATAATATAAGAATATATTAGTAGCATAGACAATATCACATGATCAAAATAGCAAGATCTCACGCGCATGCACGTGCGCTTCGCTCTGATTGGCTGAAACTAAAGCCTCAATATCTTTCTTGTTTTTTGACAAAATCCTTTTAAATTTTGAACATAGCCATGCATTAGGATATCCTACACCATAATATATAGCAATTATCATAAAAACACGTACATGCACGTGTGCTGCAATCTGATTGGCTGAAACTTTAAATAGCTATAACTCCTGTTGTTTACAACCAAACGGGGTGGGATTTGGAACAAAGATAGATGTAATGGACTTGTACAAGAAGGTATGGTCACCATGCACATGCATGCACGTGCGTGTACATGCGCTGCAATCTGATTGGCTTAAACTTTAAACAGCTACAACTGCCTTGGTTTATAACCAAACGGGGTGGGATTTAGAACAAAGATAGATGTAATGGACTTCTACAAGAAGGTATAGTCACTATGCTCATGTATGCACGTGCATGCACGTGAAAAGGGTAAAATAAAAAATACACTTGAATGAGTGTATTTTTTAATACTTTTGGATTAAATACTTTAATATTTAGTATATCAAAATATATAGATTGTGTAGACAAGATGATATGGTCATTACACACATGCATTCACATGCGCAAGCGTGCAATGCTTGAATTTGAATGAACTTGGTACACTTCTGGGTAAACGTTGTGAAAGTCTTAAATGCATAGAGTTTGTCCTATTTAATGAAGCCTCCAGGGAATATGGCACCAAAAGGGAGTTGGGGAGCATTTGGGGAACATCCGTAACGGTCCCCGTTACAATTAGCACTAGTTACTGTTGATATAGTAAATATAGTAAATAATGAGGACCTTAAGTCATTAATTTTAAATGGGACTGGTTTTAGGGAAACGTGGTTTGCTCTGCTCCTATTGTTATTGTGTGAAGGGCATTTGAGCTTTAATACACTTTATTATCTCCATATATGTCATTGAAAAAGGTCTTCAGAGTAAATGCAATAGCCAAATATTAATTGATTGTCAGTTCGGTGATTAACATGTCTGGTTACATGTACTTTGTTACAATGTATGGTTGTTTAACAAGTCAAAAAATGTCTTGTACTTGTTTTTACAATGTGTCTTAAATTGTTATTTACATAATAAGTAAAAAGGTACAATTAAGATGAAACATACTTAGATACCAACTTGTTTGTCATAAAACGTACCTCATTTTAGAAATTATTTATGTATAATGCATGCTCTAGCGTATCAAATCTACTGCGAGATATCAATTCCATATATAGTAATAAAGGTATATGTTGCTGCATATGTAAGAGAACTTCCGATTGCCGACTGAAAAAATTAAAAGTCATTACGTTTATCATAAAGTTCGATTGTTAAATTATCATGAATGTCCTTCACCAATGAATTATATCCAATATGAAATATATGCGTCACACCCTGAGGTATCTTTTTTTCTCAAACTCATGGGATATAACCTATCGATACGAAAATAAATGCATTGGAAATACCATTTTTAAATTTACAATTTTCAATTTAAATGTACATGTCGAATTAAATGCCGCAGCAACTATATATTTCTTTTCTTTTTGTCAATTTATATTAAAAAAAATAATTTTTTAGAAATTCTATTAATGGAAAAATTACTCAAAATACACATCTTACATAAAGATAAGTACTTTAGAACGAGATACCATTACATTTTTCGTGCAACATCATTAAATCATAAATTCTCACGTGCACTTTTTGTCTTTTGACAATGTAATGAAAGGGCTCATATTGGGCATGGTGTTCCGTGTGACATGTGATTTAATGGATGGTGTTTTAAGGGATTTGTGATTTTGATTATTTGTTTCGCTTCGATAATGTTTACTCTTCTGAGCGTTTTGATGACCTTGTTTAAGTGCATGACACACTTTTTAAAGAAAATACCCGCAGGTAAATAAGATATATGCACAAAACGGCCACACAAAGTTTTTGCAGAATATGTTCTACGCCCTAAAAGTGGAAATGTTGATTTCGACCTTAAATATTTTTTACAGTGATCCTATTTTGAGAAGATTTATTTCTCAAAAAGGGCTTTCATAAATTCTCATTTAAACAAATTATATTATTTGGATTATTGTTATAGAAACTATTTTTAAATTTAACGTCACAAGCTAGTAATCGATCGCGTCGTTGACCTATTTTTGAGAGAAAAATGTTTAACTGCCTGTAAAATACATTGGAGAACTGATTAATATTCAAAAACAGAGATGACGACTTTTCTTGAGTATGATTTATGTACTGGTATTTACATGAAATTAATATTTTCTCGATATACGAAAATGTCGTTAAAATTACAACTTGACTACCTGTTTTCGAATGCCTGGTTAATTTTCTTTTCAAAACATAATTTGGAAATACATTTTTTTTAGATTTATGTCAACTTATGAAGTCATTCAAAATGTCTGAAAAAGGTCAATTTTAAAATGAGTTTGAAAAAAAAACACGTTTTCCGATAAGATATGTGAGAAAAACGTCTCACTTATTGCCATTTTAGAAGATTATTATTTTCGCATAGATTATGAAATAAATATGGCCGCCATATTGTGCAATATTTCTCTCAACAGTAGACTAAAGCAAAGAGTCTTGCTGACTAACTTATTATTGATACGGATTTTTCTATGCTTAACATTATTCATTCTAGAAATATTTTGCCAGTGGCAGCCATTAAAAAGCAAAGGGTTCACAGAAGAACAAAGCTAAAAATAATTTTTTTAATTAAAATATAAAACATGCATGCAATGATCACAGAATTGGGGATTCAATCTTTGCTCAAATGAGAAAATCCTCAAAATAGGATAATACATACATGTGCATGTATGTTGTGAAATGAAATAAGACGGACCTCTATTTCTATAATAAAAAAAAAATATATGTACTGTTACAGTAGTAATAATTTTGAACTTTAAAATACTTAAGCTATATCTTACAAAAGATTCACCGTTTCAATGACTTTTACAATTTGAATGTTTGACACTTTGATTTAAAATAGTTATGTCTTTAATACATGTATACTACAAAGTATTTTGATACCCATGATTCTATAGTAGTAAATATGCCACAAAAATGTTACCTTTTCAAACTTTAATTTTCTACTGTGATAAATATGAAATATTGATTAACTATGGTTTACTATAATTTACTTAAATAGTATTTTAATGAGAATTGAAATATGTAAACAATCAAGTCATTAAAAACTTTCGTTTTTCAATTATAGGTCTTTAAACTGGAACAGATGGACCAATATATACCTTTGCATATTGGTATAAATTATTTAATGAGATAAATAAAAGAACTGCAAGTGTGTTATAACATATAAAGGGTGTAAAAAAGGTTCGTACCACATTTTTATTTTATTTTTGAAAAGATATATACAATTTGTAATATTTCATGTTTACAGGGTCAATTCTTGCTCCTGATACAAATGTAAGGTTTTACATGTTTTTTGTTGAATCAATAAGGGGAGGGCTGGTATTAAAACAGATGATGTCCGTTCAGAAAAAAAGTGGGATGACGCATATTTTGACATAAGTAAATAGTCATGTCAAAACATCCTTTGAAATACTATGCAAAAGATATCAAATCTGTGAAAAATGTCAATATGACAAACCTATTCTTTTGAAAAGTGATCTTTCAACGCTCATCAACTTGTCTGATTCAAGATATGCTATAAAGAAACAAATTATCCTTTATTTTAACTCAAATTGACCAGCATTTCTATCATTCGGTTGCTAAAATGATGTTATATATATTTTCATATGGAAAAACAATCCTTTAATTTCATGCAAGAAATGAATTGCTAAAGATCTAAAGCACAATCTTGTGACTTGAAAAAATCATTTCTTTAGTTGAGCACTACTTTGAAATTTCTGAAAATATTTCATCCTGGAACAAACTTTCTTAACACCCCTTATATCAGTTGATTTCCTGAATCAGAACCTTAAAAGAACACCATATAATTGTATGGAATTTTTCAGTCAGACCTGAAATATATATGTGTTGTTATAGATTGTATTAATGTAATGACACATGCTTTCATTATTTTTTTTCGAGTTTTTTAAACGAAATTTGGTAAATTTTCCTATAATGGAATATAAACTGCAACAACCTTATGTTTAAAAAAAAAAAAAAAACATTAGTTTAGATTTATGAATTTCAAAATGTACATTAAGCTAGATTAATGTAATATTATAAATGTTGAATAACATTGTATTTTACTTCTTTTTAGGTTTTCCAGACACTTATTCAAAGAGGTACATTAGGATATGTTGTTCCTTGCAAGGACTCTATTGATACTATATATTTCCAGTGTTATGTCTTGTCCAAGGAACGAAGATGAATACAACAACGCTGTAAAACGGAAGAGGTGCCAAGCTAAGCCACATCCCTGTGCGTCTTTTGAATATCACTGTGTTTTAAATGACTGGATGAATGATACAATAGAAGTGTGTGCTCCATCTTCGTTAATTGTTGGTATGTGAAATTTAAATTCAGAAAGTCTTCCTTCTTTCCCGATGTCTTAATTTTTTTGTGCCAATTTTTAGAATATATGTTTTTCATGTAATTAGTCTAGAAATTAATTTAATTTAAAATTTCCACTTGCCTTCTTGATTTAGGTGGGATATGTGCTGAATTTAATTTGGATGAGATGAGTATTCGTGGAAGTTTTCTGACAAACTGTACAGCATTCAACACACCATGTCCACAGGCATACAAATCGACCAAATCATATAAATGTAATTATGTATATTATTCATATATGTTTTTTCTTGTTTCTTCATATGTACTTTTTTCATATATGTATGCCTATTTTTTAGAATGCACACTGCACAGACTTGTGTATTATTATACCCCCAATTTTGGTAAAATAAGCTTGTTTTTTTTTTGGGTCCGTTTCA
Organism: Saccostrea cuccullata; assembly: GCF_032062105.1. Classification (NCBI taxonomy): domain Eukaryota; kingdom Metazoa; phylum Mollusca; class Bivalvia; order Ostreida; family Ostreidae; genus Saccostrea; species Saccostrea cuccullata. The sequence continues at coordinate 35,503 of NW_026930342.1, forward strand.
CCGTCTGTCTCTCAGTCTGCCACTGTGACAGTATCTTCTTCCTCAAACTAAAATTTCAAACAAATTGCATAATTTTGAATTAAGGTGTCAAAAGCATAAAAACTTTTAAAAATTATTTTTCAGATATGAGCAACAAAACTGTGAACATTGCACTTGTTGTTGTTGACATATTTTTTGACAAAATTTACGCAAAATCCATCCACTTGTTACTGTATATGAGAGAAAAGACTACATCAGAGACCTCTATTTTCAGATTCAGACTGCTATTTTAACATACGAAAAGTGCTCTCATCAGAGAAAAGAAATTGTACATCTCGTGATGGGTAGATGGATTTTTTTAATATTATAATAATTTTGAATTCAAATTTCAATGTAAATAAAGGAAATATAAAACAAATGTTAGTAATAAATAATTAACACTTAGCGTTACAGGTATTTTTTAATTTTTTTTTTTTTAAAATCTCAAGGAAGATGAGAAAAACTATATTTTGATTGTGCCCCTTGTACTGGTATCTCTGACTGCATTTTGCACCATGGCATTGGCGTATTTCTTCAGAAAACAAATACAGAAAGCGTCCCTGAGATAGTCAACCCTAAATGGGAGTGACCAGATGCAATGATAGTGTACTGATTCTAAACAATATCTCCTGTAATGAAACATATATTTTTGCACGTATTAAACTTATTTTGAGCTGCCATAGTTTTTGTACATGTAATAATAATATTTTTTTTTTAATCTTGCATTTTTCAATTGATTAATATTGCTAAGATTTTATTTTTCAAGGATATTGTACAATTTTATCATTTCCGTAAATGACATGACACGGTATAATTCTCCACTGAAAGAATAAAAAATTGGAGATGAATTTCTTATTCCCTCTTTTTGGTATTCAGAAAGTATTTTTGTATAATATTCTCTTTAATTGTAGTCATTGTTTTAGTTCTATAATTATATTCGTTCAGTAGATCTAATTTTTGAATATAAGCACGTTAGTTCATATACATCCATGTGTTCAAAATTATACATAATTATGTCGATCATTATCCTTACTTTTAATAAGAATTATTTATACATGTAGATGTGTTCAAAATTTTGTTAACTTACTATTTGACATAAATTCTCAATTGTAATGATTACTGTTTATAAATGTGTTCAAAGTTTTACCGCATTAATCAGTATCTTTTTCATCGTCACCATCCTCATTATCCTTATTACCTTTATAAGCATTCATTTCTGAATATATACCGGTACATACATGTAATCATTTCCTACATAAACAGGAACGGTTTTTCGTCATAAACGAGTAATAAAAAGTCATTACTACATGTAAATACAGAGGCACGCTTCATAAAGTGTCTAAATGAATGTTATAAAACATGTGTCAGATTACTTTTAACATGGCAGTACTGTTAAGGTTTCCCATAGCTTTCAGGATTCATCCCAAAAACAAACTTTCTTATCTTCCGCATAAAAGAGTTGCACAACAGTTTTTTCCAGAACTTGCATCTCGTCATCACTGTAATTGAAATTACAAGAAATTTAGGTAATACCCCTACCATAGTCCGAAAAATCTGACGTTTTCCTGGCTTTTTTACGATTTTAAAATTTTACATGCCAGGAAAACGTAAGAACCTGCGCCATTACGAAAACTGGAAATTTCGCTGTCTCGCACTGGACCGGAGTTCATTTTTAATACTTGCAAACCACACTTTATGCCGAAATCAGAATTTATCAACAGAACAACACATCTAGTACTTACCATTATCGATGAAAAGAAAATATCTAGGTTTAGTTACTTGCAAGATTTTAAAATGCACGAAATGAAGACAAATCTCGACAATGTGATAAAATCTTTTCGACGGATTGTATATTATATAAATGAACCATAAAAACGATATTGGTGAATACCAAAGGTATTGTACTATTGATAACTTGTGACATTGAAATTTAATTCGCTCCGCAAGTATCTACAGTCAACTCGTGAATGCCGCCTCCGGTTGGAGGCGGCGATTTCCCAGTGTTCGTAATATAATGGCGCCGGTTCTGACGTTTTCCTGGCATGTAAAATATAAAAATCGTAAAAAAGCCAGGAAAACGTCAGATTTTTCGGACTAGACCTACCAGTACATATTACAGCTACACGTATGAAATATCAACCTCTCTTATCAAATCATAAATCATTCTGTTTATATGTCTAATCACTGACATTTAAAATCATTTAAGACTGAAAATAAATTCATTAAAAGTTCTCAAATTGCAAAGGTGACGTTCTTGTGTACATCAGTTAGCAAGAAGGATATGGAGACAACGAACAGTATTAAATATCAAAGTCCATAAAACAATACAAAATAGGAACACAGCATACACGGACCTCTGAAACATCAGAGGTGTGATCAGGTGCCATCCGCTGCTGACCGGTCACATCCACCTTGTGCTCCTTGTCATAAAAATAACGGGAAAATCCGTCGTCAATTCAATGTTTTAATTATTGACTAACAATAAGTATGAAAAACTTCAAGGTCATTGTATCGACCATAGAACTTACAAAATGATGACTTTAAACGAAACTGCTGATAGTCTTGATTCATCAACTTGCTTGTCAATAATTTACTCTCCAGGGTATACGTATGTCATATCGACATAAGAATGTAAATTTCCATTGTTAATTGATAATGCGTCGTCGATATATCAAAATGTCGAGTTGAAGGCCACAGCAAGTGTTTTCTTCTTTCCTCACATAAGATTTTGCACAAACTCTGCTTCATATGAAAACAAAACCACTGCCGCTTATAACCGGGTACAAATGGTAACAATGGAAATTCCAGTAGATTGTTGTAGGACCTGGTCTCCAAAAACCACAAAGATATTGTCAATCAGAAACTCAAGCATCTTTTTAAATGCCAACTCTAAAATACTTGTGTGTGCAATCAGGATGTGTTCAAACAAAATAATTTTTCAAATGACCATTGACCAGGTACAATGTAAGTAAATTTACGAGTTCCATTTTTATTAAAAAATCAGCTGTCAATGATATCAAAAAGCCTTGACTTTAATTAATTTTTGGGGAATAATTGTGTATAACTTTGAAAAGTCGTGAGATTTTAAGCTGTTGATATTTGTAAAATCTTTTGATTTCAAATTGTGCAAAAGTTCTTAGAAATTTTTGAGTATCCACATCTGATTCACACCACTTCTTGAATATATTGTTGCACAGCAATCTTGAAGTTAATTTCCTTCACTACTGTTAAAGTCTTAGTGAAGAGTAACGCAATAACAAATGTTCACGACCTAAGTCCAGTGGTAAATTTGAGGCTGACTGGACTTAAAGGAAAGAAAATATGCATCTAACAAATATTTTAAACAGAGAGGTTATTTTTGAACTTGACCTAGAAACTTTGTTTAAGGTCACTGCACATCCATTGACAAGTGTCACTCTGTGAGTGAAGTAATTGTTGAGAATTTTTTTTTTCTGGATGAGAATTGTATGTTTTCTAGATGCTGCGTTATTTTTAAACATTTTCATTTAAGTAGTGTTGGAGACATCTCCAAGAAAAATACTGCATTAGCAGAATATTAAGCGAGGATTAAATATTGAACTTATTAGCCAGTGTGCTGAGATCGCTAAAATTAAATATCCCTAAAGATTAACTGCATTTTATTCTAATAGTAAATATATTAAAAGCGCTAAAATTACTTATTGCTAAAAATGAGGCATCAATTTTTTATGGACAAATCACCAAATTTGCATCTTGTTAAAATTTCCACTTATGAAATTATATTGTATTTGAATGAAAGATGTATCGTAAGTTAAAAAAAAAGTAATGGATGCTATTCTGCATCATTCACGACAGCAAGGACTTTATTCCCATTTTACTGAGATCGCTTAAATACAGTGATCGTTTCCTCTATAGAGAACCGAATTAGGTCATAATATCTAACAGATTTTACAGATTAAAGTGTAAATTTTACACTTTAAAGTGTAAAATGTATAGATTAATGTGTAAATTGTATAGATTAAAGTGTAAATGTTACAGATTAAAGTGTAAAATTTACAGATTAAAGTGGAAAAATTAAAAAATAGTAAAGATTCCAAGTGGCACTAATACGCTGAACATGTTTCATGAGAGTGCAGATATTTCTTGTTGTCATCAATTTCTCAAATTTTATGGTGCATACAAAGACTTGCAAGTTTAATCTTTTGTTCAGACGAATATTGAATCATGAATATCATAATTTGGCTACAAACTTTCCTGTGTATAAAATCACAACAAAGATCTCATGTCGCGTGTAGCTGTTACAGTGTACATGTAGACCAGATCATTTCCTCCTTCACGACACTTGTTTAAAAATTTGTATTTTCAGCTATACATGAACTCTTACTCTGCTTTTATACATGTAATTATATTTCATATCAAAAAGCCTTTATGACAGACATGTGAATTTCACACAAGTGACACTTAAAACCTAAATATGTATTTATTATTTATTAAGGCTATCATGTTTATTTGGTGTCTTTGAGCGCGTTTAACAACAGAGAAGCGTGGGTGGGTAAAAATAGATAAATATTAAAGACACGTAGTGTTAAATGTGTTGATTAAACATTAATTCTTAACTATCCCTACGAGAAATTTGCACTTTATTTAAATGAACTACGACTGTGAAAATACATAATTATTCACAGATTGGTGTATAGTAAGTTATGATTAATACAATATACCAACGGGAAGGGGAACAAATTGCAGAGGATTAATATATAATTGATGAGTACATAAGTTATACTCATCAAAGGACTGTTCAACAGGTCAATTTTTGTGTTCCTGATCTTTCTATATTATATTCCTAGTTATTATTAAATTTCCCATATGTAAATGAAAATAAATCAATTTATTTTTTTCATTCTTCCTTGAAGCATCATTGTAGATCAATATCAATGGCGTTAACACAGCTTATATTTATCACAAGTCTATATATTTACATGTACATCTACATCTGCAATATTCTGCAAAGAAAAGTGAGTATTTTTTATCTGTATAATATTAAAAATACACTGCAGAAAAAATAAACATTTAATATCTATCCCGATCGGGATTCTTAGAAACCATTTTAAGAATAATTCAATTTAGGGAACAAAAGTATTGTTTAATCTTAAATGTTCAAGGTTCTTTCCCAAAGCGTGAATTTTAGGGAGTAAATAATGATTTAAATAAATATATATGAAATTTAGTGTTCCAAACATTTTTCATATACAAACTGAAAATTTCAATATGATTCTAAATCAAAAAAACGACAATATAGCAAGGTGCTTAAGCAGATTCAAATTTAGATTTGCTTCTATGTCATGGAAATTGATAATCAGAGCTGTCGGAAATAAGAGAAAGCAGTGTGCATTATGTTTAAGCAAAATTGTGAAAAAATAGTATCCTATATGTACATTACAGAGTATATATAAAGTGAATAGTGATTGCTTAATAAGAGATGAAATATTAAAACATAATTCAATGTGGATACCTCTATTGTCTTGTCGCAATCACGAGATAAATTGAAGAAATACCATTAGTGAACTAACCTATCTGACAGAAACATAAATGAGTACTTAAAAGTCGACATTTTCAAAACATTTCCTTGCATGGTGTATCAACGTACAATATGTTCTTAACCTAGCTTAAAGGGAAATACTTCATCTTCATTTTAAACGTTGTCAGTTATAGCTTCTATAACGTGAAAAGTGACAAGCAAACGAGAAGGAGCCTTGGATCATCTGTCAACAAACATATTGAATAAGAAAATGAGTGAGGGTTCTTTAACGTGCCAACGCTTACCGTGACACGGGATTTATAAGGTCATATCCGAAAGACCTTTGACTTTCAAGTTTAATGCATGTCGAGCATTTAGCGAAGGAACAGTCAGTATCTATGGTTACGTCATAAATTTGATGCGGCGCCGCGTACAAAAATCGAACCCGGGCCTTTCGATAACGAAGCGAACGCTCTACCACTAGGCCACCGTAACCGGTGAACTTTTTTGAAAGCTTACATCATTTAAGTAGTGCTTGTTGAAGGATTTCGTAGATCGGGAATTTGATTTCTAGTGTCTGTTAGAGGTAATACCCTTGTGAAAATCCTTTTTTTTTTTCCTTTCACATTTCGTTGATCTCTAATCAAAACAAGATGTGTTTGTGAAGCACTGATGCCCCTGTTTAGCAACGTTTTGCGAGAATTGAAGTGTATTAAATGCAAGTCAAATTCTAAAGTCAAGTTCAAATTTTCAAATATTTCATATCAAAAGGAAAGTCTTGTACAATGTAACAATGGAGTCACCTGTGAAATATGAAAGTCCTAGTCTAACTCTTAAAAACCGTTCAAGGTTAAAGTTTTTTAAACTCCCAGATCAAGTTCAAAACGTAAAAAAATATAAATACCATTGATAGGTCTCGTCACATTTCAAATACTTGAGAAAATTGAAAGCACTATCACAAAAAAATCAAAAGTTATAACTACTGGTAAGATTTGATTACGGATCTTTTTTGTAAAAGTAAGTCAAATTTAAGGTCAAGTTGAAGAAATTCACCAG
>NW_026930343.1:0-40657 GCF_032062105.1 Saccostrea cuccullata
TCGATATTTTTAGTCTGGACTTAATCTATGCTTAGCACGAATATGGATTTAAAGATAAGTATCCCAAATTCTCTAGATCTGCTGTTATCAATATCTGAAGGCAACGATGATGCACTGTCATATCATATAAATATTTACTTTTTTTGTTTTTAAATCGTTTATTTCAAATGTGATTGTCATATTTAATGTACATTGCCCTATATCTTTATACGAGTGTATAAAGGGATGGATTAGTGATGCAATATACTGTATATCTAAATTAATGTAGAAGTATTAATTTTTTTAAAGAAATTGCCGAAGAGCTCATATAAAAGATATGATTTTTTAATAGTAAAAATAATCTTTAATGATGTATAGCTTTCATATGGATTCAATAATTCAAAAGAGAAACCATGGTACACCATAAAATATTAATTTGTGCATCATGAGATATCTGAAAATGCTAAATTAACACCGAAAGACATTGTAAAGACATTAAACATTTCATAAATCACAGCATTTTATAAAATTCAGAATATATATATATATATATATATATATATTGTTACGTTTCACGAAGTGTACCTGTGAAATTCGGGTTAACACTTGTTTACAAGTTTGGAATATATGGAACTTGAACCCGATGTTTATAAACTCCGTAAATATTTGTCAATGAACAGTTAACGAAAGAAATGAACAATAATTGATTTAATGACTTTATTAATTTAACATGTATGATTTAATGACAAAGTGGTGTATTTTGTATGTTTTAAATGGGTACAACGTTATTAATTTAGTAGGTAATTTTGTTGGTCAAAACCCGCTAACTTACTGATTGCATTGATTGTGACGTAATAGGTTTCTGATTGTCTCTTACGTCATCATAACAACTTTTGTCTATATAAACCAGCTGTTTTGGGTTCTGACTTCAGTCGGCTGTGGGGAGTGACTCGGAGCACACAGCCTTCCCTGGTTGGGGAACGACTCCGTATACTTCGGTTATAAGACGGTACCAAGTCTATGTATACGAAACCATTTAAGGAACCAAATTAATAGGAACGTCCTGGATTGACCATCGTTTGGTCACCTTTTTGTTAACCAAATAACGTTGTACCAATCAATTTACAGTGTACCATTTTGTGTGTTTATAAGTGAACCATTTGATCGTCTTAATAAATTATAAACTTTAAACAAGTGTTATTCCTAACAAATATTATTTAAAGTGACCAAAAATTGGTCATTACGTCAACCAAAGAAGTAACCAAAAGTTGGTCATTACGTCAACCAAAGAAGTGACTAAAAGTTGGTCATTACGTCAACTAAATAAGTGACCAAAAGTTGGTCATTACGTCAACTAAATAAGTGACCAAAAGTTGGTCATTACGTCAACCAAAGAAGTGACCAAAAGTTGGTCATTACGTTGAACAAAGTTGGTATTCCATAAAGCAATTAAGTGACCAAAAATTGGTCATTAACCATTACATAAACTGTGACCAACGGAACCATCAAATCTCGACCAAGTGACCAGAAAACCAATAGCGGCACACGAGTTTATTACACGATACCCTCGGTTTCGTTACATTGGTGGCAGCGGTGGGATCCGCTATTCAAGCAGGACTGTGAACCTAAACCATTTCAAAGATGTCGAGGAACGAAAAAGTGGTTGAGGAAGAGGACCATAATACAGAACCAAAAGAACCACAGTTTATCGACGGTACTCCAAGCAAAGAAGTTCTTTTGCGGGTTAATAACAACGACCAGATAGGAGACGGCAGTGCAGTCAACGCATGTACCAACGATACTCTACACACAATTCTACAAGAATTAAAAACCTTGAAGTCCCAAATGAACCTATTACAATCTCAAGTGAGACCAACGAGTTCTACCAACCAATATGTAGACCAAAATTGCGTTCAATCCGGTACCAGTGCTACGTCCAAAGATGACCAAATACACAGTGAACATCGACCATACAGAAATATTTCTCTACAAAATTTGTATGACGACTTTCGTGATTACGAACATACTAGGACAAGTTGGTCAAACCCGACGTTACCACGAAGTTACACTATCAATGCTAGGACCAATGAATTTCAGCCGACCATGCGCAGCTTCAATTACGATGTACCAAATTATGGTCACACAAGACAAGCCCATGACCATGATGACCACGGATTTAGGCGTTCCCCGGAACCTAAAGGGAGAAAACCAGCAACGTTTGATGGTACAATGAACTGGAACGACTACATAGTTCATTTCGACATGATTGCCCAATTGAACCACTGGAGTGAGGAAACAAAGGCATTAGAGTTAGCTACCAGTCTACGCGGCCCGGCACTGAGCGTTTTGAGTGACCTACAAGCAGAATATCGGTATAATTTTCGTCACCTTGTTACCGCACTAGCAGCAAGATTTGACCCAGAAAACCAAACAGAAATCTATAAGACGCAACTAAAGAGCAGAATACGGAAGAAAAACGAAACGATCACAGAGTTAATGCAAGACATAAAGCGACTTACGAGGATGACATACCCGAACGCACCCCTAAGTTTCCGCGACCAGATAACCAAAGATTCGTTCATCGGAAGTTTAAATGACCAAGAAATGGAATGGGCAGTGTTTCAAGGAAAACCTACAGACCTAGAAGATGCAGTGCGACTGGCATTGGAATATGAGGCATTTCAACAAGCACGGGGGAGACGAAATACAGTTCCAGTGCGTATGCAGAGAGAGGAACCAACGTACATAACCGAAAACGATGATAACTCATATCAAATAGCTATGATCAGTCAAAACACAGAAAAGAAGTTTTACAAGAAAGGTCCTTGTTTCTACTGTAAGAAAGATGGTCACATTAAAAGAGAATGCAGGTTACTACAACGGCACCTAAATAATGAAAAATACAGAAACCAAAGAAAACCGGAATACGTAAAAGACGTGACGACCAGAGAACCGGAGAACCAGGGAAACGCACAGTAGTTGACGTCGGCGGCCTAACGTCAACTACAAAGCAGAAAGGGCCACATGTTTTTGGAATAAAGAACTCAAATACTCGCAGTACCAACTTACTAACAATTGATGTGCTTGTTAACAATGTGAAAATAAATTGTGTCATCGACACGGGTTCAGTTATAACAGTTATCCATCCAAAGAAATATTACGAGATAGAAAGATGTGTGAGACCTAAATTATATCCAAACCGTAGTAACTTACAAATGGCAAACGGTGATTTAGTTGTACCAGAAGGTCAGACTGAACTTCAAATTGGTATTGATGAGGAAGTTACCGAACATAAAGTGATCGTCGCTGACGTTGAGTCAGATATGATTTTAGGTCTTGATTTTCTGAAACAGCATAATTGTCAATTGAATTTGGGTGAAGGAACTCTTACATTGGGAAAGAATAAATTACCATGTGACATTAAGAGTGAACACAATCCTGTGTTCAAAATTTGCGTACAAGAAGCTTTACGCAATGATAATGATGACCGACGACTATGTAAACCTCGTGACGAGAAGGAGACAAACGACGCTGAGAAGCATATCAGAGACTGTACCATTGGTGACTCAAAGAAGAATCAACCAAGGGGAGTCAGAGGAAAACCGGGTCAATGTTTACCTAGAGAACCACTGGAACAAGTGGCCAACGACATCCTTGGTCTTTTACCACGGACCAAGAAGGGTAACAAGGACGTTGTTACCAGTTCAGATTATTGCACCCGATGGATAGAAGCAACTGATAACCAGAAACGAAAGTATGGCACCAAGTCAAACCAGATTAAGTACACCCCAGGACAATGTGTGTGGATTGCGTCAAAGTCAAGGACCAAAGGAAGATGTCCTAAACTTAAGGTTCATTGGAATGGACCTTACACAGTGTTAAGTGCCGTGTCCGATTCGGTATTCAAAGTGAGAAAGTCTACAGCCGAGAAACCAAAATATGTGAATAATGACCAGATGAAGCTGTTTTGTGGTGAAGCAGATGACATTATATCCGTGTAACGCGTATCTCGAAAGACATTACCAGTGGACTTGAATAAGTCATTGATTAAATACCCCGAAACGAGGACGTTTCGACTTAAGAAGGGGGTAATGTTACGTTTCACGAAGTGTACCTGTGAAATTCGGGTTAACACTTGTTTACAAGTTTGGAATATATGGAACTTGAACCCGATGTTTATAAACTCCGTAAATATTTGTCAATGAACAGTTAACGAAAGAAATGAACAATAATTGATTTAATGACTTTATTAATTTAACATGTATGATTTAATGACAAAGTGGTGTATTTTGTATGTTTTAAATGGGTACAACGTTATTAATTTAGTAGGTAATTTTGTTGGTCAAAACCCGCTAACTTACTGATTGCATTGATTGTGACGTAATAGGTTTCTGATTGTCTCTTACGTCATCATAACAACTTTTGTCTATATAAACCAGCTGTTTTGGGTTCTGACTTCAGTCGGCTGTGGGGAGTGACTCGGAGCACACAGCCTTCCCTGGTTGGGGAACGACTCCGTATACTTCGGTTATAAGACGGTACCAAGTCTATGTATACGAAACCATTTAAGGAACCAAATTAATAGGAACGTCCTGGATTGACCATCGTTTGGTCACCTTTTTGTTAACCAAATAACGTTGTACCAATCAATTTACAGTGTACCATTTTGTGTGTTTATAAGTGAACCATTTGATCGTCTTAATAAATTATAAACTTTAAACAAGTGTTATTCCTAACAAATATTATTTAAAGTGACCAAAAATTGGTCATTACGTCAACCAAAGAAGTAACCAAAAGTTGGTCATTACGTCAACCAAAGAAGTGACTAAAAGTTGGTCATTACGTCAACTAAATAAGTGACCAAAAGTTGGTCATTACGTCAACTAAATAAGTGACCAAAAGTTGGTCATTACGTCAACTAAATAAGTGACCAAAAGTTGGTCATTACGTCAACCAAAGAAGTGACCAAAAGTTGGTCATTACGTCAACCAAAGAAGTGACCCAAAGTTGGTAATTCCATAAAGCAATTAAGTGACCAAAAATTGGTCATTAACCATTACATAAACTGTGACCAACGGAACCATCAAATCTCGACCAAGTGACCAGAAAACCAATAGCGGCCCACGAGTTTATTACACGATACCCTCGGTTTCGTTACAATATATATATATATATATATATATATATATATATATATATATATATATATATATATATATATATATATATATATATATAAAATTTCTATCAGATTGGTGTCCTATTTTCTTACAAATGCCTTGAAAACACACGTTAAATATTCCAAGGTTTTTTTTTTTTTTTTTTTTAAAAACAATTGTTATACAGAATAGATTTGATAAACTTGCTTCAAATTCATGGATGACAAAATATAGTTGCATTTTTAAAGCTGAAAAATAAGATAAATAATAATAATGTGGAATAAAAGGAAAAGGTGACATTTTATTTTGGCAAAAGAAAGGCAAGGGTCAGAAGCATGTTTTTATGTATTTCAAGAAGTTCAGTAAAACAATCCAATGGTGACTTTTATGTTCAAGTTGCATTTAGGGAAGTTAAACAGATTTCTTACAAAGGAAGTCCAAATACCTGTACCAGGGTTATTTCCTGTATCTGAAAATGCATTTAAAATACGCTAGGGGAAATGCAGTCAATTCACAAATTTTCAAGGTTTGAGGAAAAAAAATGGTTTGTGGGTATTTGATTTCATGGTTGGAAAATGTTTATTGTAATGCATTTGAAATTTTACATTTCGTGGTAGTCATCAATGCATGGGTCTCTTCATACATTCCCAAAAAGCAAAAAAAATAAATAAATAAATAAATAAAAATAATAATAATAATAAATAAAGTAAAATAAAATAAAAAAATAAATAAATAAAAAAAGGAAGATGTACAATATCTGATAAGTCATTGGGAATGATATTCATCAGTGTCTTTGGGGCGTCCCTGAAGGTGAATATATGCTGAGGATAAAAGATGGATAAAAGACCTAATGCGTGTGTTAAGAGAAAAAGGGGATGTATGGAGGGATTGAAAGTAGTAAGAATATGTGGTCTGTACTTTCCCTATTTTTTAGATGACATTTTACATTTTTTATTGATCGGCCCTCCTAGGACTGTTAAGTTCGTTTATTTTTTCAATTAAAGATCGATAGCATATGTACTATCAAATTTAAAACAAACATTCGTCAAATTGTTCAAAACTATTTAAGATGACTCTACAAATATCTAAGAATCAGAAAATAAAACTTACATTATGAAGAACTAGGCAGGTAAAAATATTTATCATTAAATAAAAATGCTTTACAAGCGAATTCCATTCAGAAGAAGACTAACAAAGTTTAATTTTTGTATTCCTATTGCGTACAGAAAAGTAGTTAATAAACACAATGCATATTTGAAATTGGTTATTTTTCCTAAATGCCGCGGTTTTACATTCAAATGAAACACAGGAGTGCATTCTTGCATTTTCAAGATATTCAAGGTTACATTAATATTTCGTACGACTTTGAACTTTCAAACCATGTGTTGAGTCATTTTTTTTTCCGTGAAGCATTTAAAAAATTACAAAGCAACAGTTTTTATAGATATTGAACGTAAGACGTGTTTAATCGCAATAAAAAAAAACGATATTACATTGTAAATCAAGATAAAAAACGTAGGGATTTACCTTATCGGAAAAAAACTCTCAAAAGAGATTACGTGGTTTAAGAAATCACTTTGAAATGTTTAATTTAATTTTTTACAGTCATCTGTTTAAACAAATGTTAACTTCATACACACATGGGATACCCGTGACAAAGGAAGATATAATCTATAACTTAATTAGGGTTCGGTCACTACTTTACTACAGAGTTATTTTGAGCTTCCCTTTAATAGAAAGGTTGAAATGTTTATTAGTTACGTAACTTTCTCTATTGATTTAAATGCAATGTTGAATAAGCACTGCATTTTAAAACGACATGTTTGGTTTGATTTTGTATTTAAATGTGAGTTTTTGAATAAACATTATTTTTTGTGAAGTGTTAATTAGTGCTACATACTTCACTCAGGAATTATAGGCCCTAAAACTTGCTGATATACCCCAGAAACGAAACGAACCTTTCCATGCAAGAAGAGGACCATATATTTTGATTTTAATTTAGTTAAAATTTATCCTTTACATTCTTTTTTTCCTAAGAAGAGGACGTTTGGGTATGTAATGAAAATGTACCAATATTAATGCAGGTAGCACATTTTACAAATTACAACATTAACAAATTTTAACAAGCAAAAGATACATGTACTCGTATTTACGCGTTCTGCAAATATTTCCTATTTTTGCTTTGACATAACAAAAATGTTTTCCGAGGTTGATTTTAAAACTGCCTTGTTGACAACATCTTTGTATATTCTTCGGAGACTAGACCTTTCAACAATGTTGGATAGAATTTCGATGGGAACTAAATGCGCTCCTTTATTAACGAAAATGTTTTTGTATAGCAATAAAGAAGAAAAACCCAAACGGTTACCATAAACTATATTTGTAACCAGAAGATTAACTTTCATTTTAAACTCGTTATATATATTCAAATGAACTCGAAACAAAAAATAACCTCTAGCTCAGAGTAAGTCACATCTGTTTCATATGTTTATCGATTATATCTATAAGATTGTCAGGCATTAAGAAATAAACTCTATTACAAACGAGACAAATTAAGGCCTCTGTCGTTAGTTTTAATAACATGTATTTAATAATATTTCATTATTACCTGCATAACGTCCGAGTATAATAATAATAGTTTAATCAAATATTTTTTTAAAATTTATTTTCTCATGCCGAACAATAGAAAATTTGTTAAATAAAAGATCAGAAATGCATTATTACAGCTATTGATAGGACATACAGCGTCCACTAATCTATTTTTCATCGGCATACAGTTCATATATCTAAAATGGCTACTATATAACGATCTACTAATGTCTTAAAGTAACAATGGTTAGGTACAAATTGTGAACTGAAAATAAAATACATGTTCTATTTCATAGCAATTTTGCAAAATCATTGTGCAGTCTCCAATATCACCTTATCAAGACAGGTGTTAAAAGCGACATATCAGAAATATCTCCTTACCTGTACTACTTGTAATAGACCTAAAAATATTCTGCAAACATGCACCAAGGACTGATAAATGACCATGGGGTTTTCATGCAGAGGGAAGAAATTGATCTCAATCTTGGAGACAGATATTTGTGTGCTTTCAATAGGTTATCATGGAGGCCAATTCTGAGCATTAATTCTCTATGCACCCGTATATTATGTAATTTTAAGGGTAATTAGTCATTCCAGACGGCTTAAAATAGTTTTCCAAAACTTTGACCATGATGAGGTGGCGTTTTTTCTCTCTATTTATCCCAGTACTTGGAGTATTTGGGATTAATTCGAGATCAAACGTTAGGGTGTAACTGGTGAGGTGAGCGAGGAAAAGTGTCGAAACAGGTATACAGAGGGTTTGTGGAGATTAACAGTGGCGGATCTAGCCAAGAGTTTTAAAAGTTTGTTTATTCGTCAGCGGTGACAAATTCCGAAACACAATACAAATATTTATCATAAACTCGCTACATATATACATATAACCTTTGCCCATTATTTGATTATTTACATTTTAACTTATCTGTTAGTCCCATACCTGTTACTTTTTATGTTTACGGATATGTATTTATGTGTGTAATTTGTATGTATGTCTGTCCGTTTTTCAAGACAGATTCAAAGTCCACTTTTAACTTAGCTATGTTCATTGTATGAAAAAGTAAACTCTTAAGTGTTTGGTTTTGAAGTACTAATTGGATTTTGTACATTCTTTTGTATTTGTTTATTTTGTTAACTGTATAATTGCATGTAGTTTAGGAATATTTTGGTTTTATATTTTGATTTGTTTCTACTACATGTTTGGATTGTTGATCAAGATTTATTTGATCAATAAAATACAATTTCAACATATATATGGTGTTCATGTTATGTTTAAGTAAAGGAAGGAGGAGGCATAAATACATATATAGCCTACTCTTAAGTGTACTGCACTGGATGTCGCCATAAACTGGTTAACTGAACAAAAATAAAAAACGTGCACTTTTAATTTTCAAAGAGTTGCTTTTTCTAAAATAGATTTCTTTTTATACAGATAAAATAATACAAGAATACTTTATCAGGTCACTCATTGCAATTTCCGTCATCTTGCATGAAAACAAAAATATATTCAGAAAGGTGAAACTTTTTTTTAATAACCAAGAAGGGATAAATATCAAATGCCTATCTAAACCTACGATGTTCGTCCAATACATGATTTATGGACCTCTTGAAGTACATGAAAACAACAAAAAAAATTATTTGGAACCCTTGCGTTTCTTTGCCACAATATGATTCCTTTTTCTTTGATTCCACGTTTTTTATTCATCTAACCTTTTCGGCTAAAAATAAAGTGCATCAATGTTTCGTCATCCAACAAGCAAGTTTATCAAATCTTCTATATTGTTAAAACATTTTTTTAAGAGACCCTTTTCCTTAATAGAACTTTTTAACTGTGAAAAAATACAATTAAATAATTGTACATTATTATGATAAGCAGTATAATACAATGCTTATTGAATGACCCTTGTAATTTGTGTTTTTGCAATTACATGTGCATATTTAAAGTGAAGATAACGTAATAGTGATAATGACTATGAAATCGCATGAAATTGTATTTTACTGTTAAAAGCTGTAAATTTCTTAATGAAGCTCTCTTTTCATTGTGAATTATGAAATTGTAAAAGATTTTAAAAGAATATGAGGGTTATTCAAAAAGCATACCTACACGCTTCTTATAATGGTCGAAAATTGTTGAAAAAACTTATATAGTTTTGAAAGATGGAGGGATTAGTCTTTAACACTTCGGAATTCAAATTGTTATGACCAAATTTCGGAATATGGTACCCTGGTGCTTAAAAAGTAATATACACTTTAGAAAAATATACCTAGCCAGGTGAATTTTATTAGGAAAAGCAAAATGGTAAAAACCAGCCTATGTGATATTACTGATTTCTTGTCATTTTGCTTTTCCTCATAATATTTACCTGGCTTGGTATATTTTCTTAAAGTTTATATTACACTTTTAGCACCAAGAAGATAATTCTAAAAATTATCCACTTTTCTAAACTTGTGACGTGATATTAAGTCTCCTAAGAAAAAAAAAATGTTTATATCATCTGTCCTTAATATAACGCATAAAAAGAATATTTGATAAACTTTGGTGATGGATGGAAAAACTTGTTTTAACTTATTATAGTTTAAAAGGACATCAAAAATAATATTTGGAATCAGAAGTCTCGAAAAAGTTGTCGACCTATGATTGCACAGAGTCGCAGACTCCTAACTTGGTGTTTCTTTTTACTCAAAAGATGTTGTAAGATATGGACCTAAATCCTCAGAAATAATCTTTATTGGTTACTTTAGATAAATTTGTATCAAGGAATGTTAAGCATTTTTTTACCATAAGGAAAGTCCAATTACCGCTCCCGAGGGTAATTTTCTAGTACATGACAACGTTGAGCAAATAAACATTTTTAAAAATGGAGAACATTTGAATAAAGAAAGGAGAGTTTAGCTATGTCCATATTCACTAGATCTCATTCATTGTGGATTTTTTTTAATTCCTAAACGCTATAATAGAATTAAAAGGAGGCTTATTCATTTTGTCTTGGGAAGTGCATTTTATCGATGTATGTTGAGGGATCCTTACATGTAGAAATGAGTATACTGAGGTTATCTGGTCATGGTTCAAAATCTTAAAACACATATGTAAAGATTAACAAGGAATACTTTGAGTATATTATGAAACTACTTTGTATGATTTTCTTATTTTTGATTACCTTTTGCACTACTGTTAAATTTTACGAGCATATAGATAGATAACAGTACACTTTTAATTATATATATTATATAAATGGAGATAACGAACAGTATTCAAGCTCAGAAGCCCATAAAACAATAAAAAATAGGAGCAGAACAAACATGGACCTTCCAAATTTCAATGTTGGGACTAGGTTCCATGGAGGAGTGAGTATCCCTTGCCGACCAGTCACATCCGCCGTGTGCTCCTTACAAGTTTCGATATTTTTGTCATGTTGTATGTCTCTGATATACATAATAAAGTTTTCAATAATAAAATAACACTTTTTACATTGGGACACATTTGATTGAGAAGAATGGCAGCATTTATAAATCTGATAAAAAGGGCGACTGGGCAAGCTTATGATACAAGTAGTTTTTTCTTGTATCTTCCCCAACTTCGCCAGATTCACCAGAAATAATGTTGACAGGTCCCGCATTAGATGAAGTATTTTGCTCTCTTATTCTTTTACGGTACCTTTTTCTGCAGAAAAGTAAAAAAAAAATCAAATGAGATAAGCTTTACAATAAAGTTTTCAAATACTTATAACAAATATTTTTAATCAACTGAAATCAAACTTTTCTATTTACTATATTTTTACAGAATTTAAAGAAAATTGTCAAAATTTTTATCTAAGAAAAACGTTTTATCTACATGTATATCGCCAGAAATAGAATAAAATGGATCAGATGGTAAAATGATTTAAATTTTATTATAAGACATATAAAACTATAAACCTACTTAATTATATATATGTAGAATATTAATCCCAAGATCGTTCCTATGCTTATACACAGGGCTGCGAGAACACCATTAAATCTTGAATGCCATTTTCCTGTTTCTTCAACTGCAGAAAATCATTACATATTACATTACACCAGGAATGGGGTAATTTTAAAAAACTAATTGAATGTAATTAATTATATTTTGGGGAGTAATTGGAAGTAATTTGTAATTGAACATTTTTTCAATTACTTGTAATTGTATTTTAATTAATTACACTGAAGAAATACCATGTAAATTCAATTACTTAATTTTTCAATTACATTCAAGTACTTTATATAATACACTTGTATTCATGATATGTTGTCACCACCACCGTCTCCCCATTTTACTGTCTTTTATTTTATTGCAAAACATATCCCCAATTCTTCATTTATACATAAGACAAATCATTTTTTAATAATTATCTACTCTCTTTCTAATCGTTATATAAAAGGTGAATTTTGTTTTACTTTTATCTGAATTTTGCACCACCCTTCTTAGGTCTATTCATTTATGAAACACACAGTCATTATATTTCAATCATAAGTTTGATGTTTTGTCAATGAAGAATAAGAATGTGAGTGTGTCAAAAAGAAAAAGAGAAAATGAATGTGTGTCATTAACCAAGTTCTTTTTTGTTGGTAAGAGATAATTACCCTCCTGGTCACAGCTGTAAATTGCAATCAAAACAAATCAAGTCCTCTAAAGAGGTATTCATTCCATGATGCCACTGCATGGAGATAATTATATCAATTACAAATGCTCCGCTAGTTTGAGAAAAGAAAAACTTTCAATTTGATAATCATTTTAACACCTTAACAGAATTCTATGAATGAATTTTGTATCTGAAAAAGGTATGTCCTGTACAAGTATTATTTATGAAGTAAAAATGTTCAACAAAAATAGCAATTTAGGATGTTCTTCAAAAGAAATAGTTAATTTGAGGGGTTACAATTGCGACTTATTTGACTGATATCGAATAGTTCTTTAATGTTTTATTAATAAAAGTAATAATTTAAACCACAAAGATAAACAATGCCTATGGCATTATTTCTTGTATTGTTTGTGTAAATGCTGCATTTACATACACATGAAATGAATGACCCCTGTACTGTATATACATTGACAAGTTTAAAAAAAAAAATTAAAATGTAATTTGTCATTTAATTAAGTACTTTTGTAAAGTAATTGTAATTTAATTATTTACATGTCTTAGAAAGCCTGTAATTTAATTGTAATTTAATTGAAGAAAACGTCAAAGTAATTGTAATTTAATTAATTACTTTTTAAAGTAATTGACCCCATCCCCGCATTACACTGCAGTGCAATTGAAAAATGTAAATCATTAACTGCCACTATAAACTTTGCAATGTACAATGCTTTTAATACATATTTCAAAAAAATGTGTTCCTATAAAATCGTTTGTATCAATAGGATAAGATACATACTTTGTAAGCACTGTGCACCCCGCCACCCTCCTATACAACCGTCTTTACAATATCCGGTCACGTGATGGCAGTCACGTGATGTCTTGCAGAAGAGGCTGCACTCTCTTTTACAGTTATTGCCATAAAATCCTGCATTACATACTAAAACAAACATTGTGTCAGAAAGATAACTTTAAAAAAACGTAAATGATTTTAAGAACAAACTGGACGTCACGAAAATAAATTGAAGTAACTTAAATAACAAAAAGAGAAAGAAATGAAATAAAACAATAATAAATACATTAGACGTGAATTTGTAAGATATTGATTACAAATTATATCGTATGTTCTTATAGAGACTTTCTTACTTGAACATAACTGAGACTGACGTTTTTCATACTAATTAGTAGTCTATTATTTATACACTTAATTGACGAAGGATTTTTTCCATTATTACCCGATCACAACAAGGAACACACGGCGGGT
This sequence comes from Saccostrea cuccullata, assembly GCF_032062105.1. Lineage (NCBI taxonomy): Eukaryota > Metazoa > Mollusca > Bivalvia > Ostreida > Ostreidae > Saccostrea > Saccostrea cuccullata. The sequence goes on from NW_026930343.1 coordinate 13,581, forward strand.
GTGACCGGTCGGCAGGGAATGCTCACTCCTCCATGGCACCTGATCCCACCTCTGATGTTTTGGAGGCCCTTGTTCGCTCTGCTCCGATTTTGTAATTGTTTTAGGGACTTTAATGATCTTAAATACTGTTCGTTAACTCCATATGTTTTAGCACTGAACACAGATATTTCGTACATTTAGTAAAATGGATAAGCTACCTTCATTGCAGAGAGGTCCCTGATAACCCTTGGTACATCCCTGTGAACAGAATCCATCCACAGGATCACAAGCAGAATTCCGACAAAATTTACACACCTGGGAACACTTCTCACCGTACCTTCCTATGCAAACTATATGGAATGGAAAAAAGTTATAAAATGAACAAATGAGAAGTAAAAAAAAAAGCACCATTATATTAATTATTTTTTTTATATATCAAAACTCTTACCCGTTTCACATTGTGGCCCCTCCCATCCGGGCTGGCATCCCCCTTTACACGCCCCCGTTCTTGCATAACATTGTCCAGGTATTCGACAATTTTGAGAGCAATTCCCTTTACAGTTTCTATCAAATGTCCCCGGCAAACATTCTTAAAAATAATTAAAAGAAATAGCACATCATTTTGGATTATATTTGTCTACCTTTCAATCGACAAAAATGTCTTCCCTCTTTTTTTTTATTTAGTTGTGCACCATAAAAATAAAATTGCTGCTATAATTGAGGTTTTCAAATGGAAATTACATGGTCTCTGTTTTATCTTATTTGACAAAGAAATGATCTTTAACAATAAGTACTGTTAAATATTTTCCTCTGTAATACGCTGTATATAATGGTATAAATTTCTTCGTGACGTACTCGTTTTACAAAGCTGCCCTTGAAAGCCAGCTGCGCACCCCTCCACACAGGTACCACTCACGTGGTGGCATTGTCTGTCACCACCAAAACAGGCACCACATTTATGGGCGCAGTCCTGACCATACCACCCTCCATTACACTCTGGTATTAAAATTTCAAAGTTTAAATTTTATTGCTCCTTAAATACATGTACCGCATGAGTTGATTTTTAGCAAAATTTAATTTTAGCGATTTTGATTTATTTTCGTGAATTATAACAATAATTTCAAATGTAGGTATCTCGACACCGTCACAAAATATGGAATTTGATAGACATAATTTCGGGAGTAGTTTACACTGTTTTTAAGAAACGTTTGACGGTAGAAAAGCTTAGTACTGAAAGTTACCCTATATTTTGAAAAAATGAATGAAAACGACAGCGAATGTCTTTACAATTATTTTAAAATATCAGTAATTGTAGTTATCCACGTTTAAACAGCTAATGGAACATATCTATTACTTAAACTCCTCAAAACAAAATTTACCATAAGATGTACTTGATAAAAACAGCAAAGGTCTGAAAAGAGCAAAGAATTGCAAGAGTACAAAGACAGATTTATATGCAATTTTCTTAAATATTAGTGGTATTATTGCTCAAATTCGTATTCGGGGAGACAGTTTAATTTCTGGAGGAGTCTAGAAAGAATTTTTTTTTTGCAAAAAAATCGAAAGATTTATTAGAGGAAGGACCCAGAATCAGGAATCCACTACATTAATTTTCTTCATGACAGCGTCCAAAACCCGCACGTTCTGAAGAGTAAAGTTGTTTTCGGGATAAACAGAAAGTTAATATTCTTTCACATTAACAATATTCGCCAGATCATTGACCTTTTGACTTGTTTCTATTTCCAAACTTGAAAAAACACCTTTTCAGAAGGAAGAAACAAGTCCAGGAAATCATTGGATCTGCCATTTTCCAGTATACTAAGGGTCATACCCAAAAATGAGTTTTAAAAGCAATTAGAAATTGGATAAAAAATGTTATGGACATGTGTTTTAATCAAAAGAGATTAATAAGTTAAATTATGAAGACTAAATCATTGAAAAGCGTCTTTTGCTTCTTTCCGAGCACCGAGGACATTATTTTTTGAACAGCCCTCGTAGTTTACAGTCGATTAACCTAATTTATCAACTGCGAAACTATGATTTACTTAGCTCATTTTTGTGCGTGCCATAGATATCTTTACAATTTTTACTATGTTTGACCATAGACCTAAAGCATTCACCTGTCTGTTTAAATACGTAATTTGTAGTGACGTCACTTTTACACAAGGTTTGACCTTGGTATGCACCTGTCTGTTCACTTACGTATTTCACAGTTATGTCCCTTATATCCAGGTTTACATCCTTGACAAGCCCCCGTCTCTATGTGACAATAACAACAATTCCTTCGACAGGGGATAGAGCAGGTCGGTCCATAATACCCTGTTTTATTGCAACCTGAAATGAATGGAGTATACGATTCAATACAAGAGAATTCTATTTCTTGAACTTTTCCCCCTATTTTAGTAAATGCTAAACTGTTTTCAATTGAAGACTTGTATATCTATAAATTTAATTTGGATGGCCGTAGCTTTTCTAATGTTTGAATTGATTTTTGAGAAATAAAAAAAAAGTGTCCAATACTTCTAATTTTCTCTAAGTTTATGGGGTAATCGTAATTTAGAAAATTTATGAGGAAAATTAATTTTCATTGTATTTTTTTTTAGAGATTTAAGGTTAATATGTAGAAAAAAGGTGCCATTCTTATATATATCCAGAAACAAAATCATGAACATGGACCACTGGAAAAACCAGAGGTGGACAGGAATTATATATAAAGAAGATTAAGAATTCCAAATTAACCGGTCACACCCACTGTTTGCCCCTTGTATTAATCAAGTATATATATGCCGTACTCCGTAGTCAAATTCATAATAACACCCCCACCCCTCACCCCCAAAACAGGAGAGAGAAAGAACATTTACATGTACCTGGTATAAAACACTTCAAACAAAACTCCTTAAAGATAGTTTATTTACAAAAAAAAGTCTTTATAATGACCGTGAATTTCCGAAAAATTGACTTTGCTTAACGACGTTTTATATTCTTGTAACATCAGCTTTATCAGTAGCTTGCCTCGTTTACATTTATTCGTACTCGGGGCATGCTTTTTGAGTATATTTCAGTTGGTAGACCATAAACACTATAAGTGTAGATTATATTGGAATATTGATACATCAGTAAGAAAAGTTACGTAGGATAAATCACTTGTCATTTAGTTTACTAAAAAGTGACTGAAGGCTAACTGAAAGGCGACTGCTTGAAAGATCTACACCATTCAGACACCTTTCCAGACTTTTCGGTCACGTTTCTGTTGCCTGAAAGGAGCAATATCATCCTATCTGCCGGGTATGCTCCATGCTCCATAGCACCTGATCCCACCTCTGATGTATTAGAGGTCCATATGTTTGCTCTGCTCCCATTTTTTGTATTGTTTGATGGACTTTTCAGCTTAATTCTATTCGTTATCTCTATATATTTCATTGACTATTGAAAAACTGAATCATACCATTGACCTCAACTTCACATAGTTCATTGTGTGCATCTGGCGAATATTGACTGGAATATGACGAATTCTGAGGCCTCTCGTTGTAGTAAATGACGTACTGCCCATGTACGAGACACGGTATGTCGAGGACGGCTGGAATCGTGGCTCTACTGTAGTTTGTGTCATGAAAACATAATTCACCATCCACTTTGTTCGTTGTGTTAGAAACATAAACATAAAATCCTAAAAATCTTGTAGCAAAACCATTCAAGGAATCTGAAAAGATTTAGCATTTTTTGAAATTGAATATTTGTTCAGTCCCAAAAATTAACAAGAAACTCTTCATTTTATATTGAAAATTCTCTCTCATAACGCCCCTTCTTACGAATAACCATTTGGCTTTTTAATGTATATATATGGATTTGTACCTTTTAAAACGAATTTTGATGAAAAAAAAATCTGGAAATTATATTTTGTAATTTTTGTATATTTTTCTTTGAATAATGCAAAATTTTTCACAATTTGGTATCTTTCAAATACCACGGGTAATGCATGCTGATTTTTTGTCTATGAACATCTGATGGCACTTTAATCTTAAATTAAGAATATCTTGAAAAATCATCAGTTGATAAGGTACCTTGCGTATGTTCTTAATAAAAAATAAAAATCTAAATACCCCATGGTGTATTGTCAGTCCTATAGTATATCCGGATATCATGAATGCTTTGGATTGACGTCAGGTTTACCCACCAGGTGGCGGTGTTGTATCCATTTCCGGATATCACACATTGACCTCCAAAAGCTGAAAGATCAGTCTTCAGACCGTCTACGGCATTGCTGGAGTCGAATGGTGCTGTCCCATACTTCTTATAGATATATTCATGTGATTGGTGTGTAGGTTTATTCAAAGCAATGTTTTCTGAAAACGAAAACGAATTTTGGATAATAAGCTATCAGTCTATACATATTTTATACAATGACATACTTTTTAAAATATCTAGTTTTTCCTTTCGCCAATAATTTATTTTGAAGATTTGCATTTGAATAAAATTTAAATATAACCATATTTTTTTTTTACTATGAGGAGTAATTTTGAAGTGTTGTTTCTCGCTAGAAGCAGCACTTTGAGCAAATGCAAAAAAGAAAAATACCCATACCCAACCCCGCACACCAACACATACCTACACACATAAAACAAGCAAACATAGCACCTCCTCAGACATGAAAGTGTCATTTACTAAAGAAAAACAAATTATGTGGAATGAAAACTTACACTACGATTAAAAATAATAAAAAAAGCTTCATACCATATCCAGAGATAGCATGTAGAAATGTAAGTAACATACAAGTATAAAGCATGATTATGGGACATATTGATATCAAGAGTATATAAGTTTATATACCTGCAAATAAATATATACATCATTTTACCTATTTGCTATCTGATAAAATCAAACACAATAATGATAGTAAATCACGACACCTGCGTCTAACACTCAATGTAGAAAATAATATCAGTTTATAAATTTATTTATATGTTGTTAGAATTTTTTTTTATTGAAGTACAGTGTGTAATAAAAGCGTGTTTACAAATTTCGACCCTACATGTATCTATCTAAGAATGCTTCCATACACGTGTATTCTTGGCGTTAGAAGATTTTTCAATTATTTTTCCTATACGTTTGATTTACTATTTAAGTTTTTGTGCAAAAAATACATATACAATGTATATCCTTTCTACCAATTTGTATAACTTTGGTTCTCTGTTATCTTCCGCAAAGTGAATCTTCATTTCTGACGATGATTCTATTAAGTTATAACATCTTATAACGGATTTGATGTTCTTGAAAAGGTTTTCAAAGATTTTCCCTGTGTATTCCAGTTAAAAAAATGATGGCTCATTGTGTCTATACAATACCCCTGGGGTCATGATTTGAACGCACTTGATTGTACACTAACTGATAATGATTCTATATAAATTTCTTTGCTGTTTTTGAGATTTTTTTTCTTGTTTACTTCTGTCTAAAACTCTGATTGCCTATTGTGGCCCCGCCCCTATCTCCGGGGTCATGATTGAAACAAATTTCAATCTAAAGTACCCGAGGAGGCTTCCATGGAACCATGACCACCCATGGCTTTGCTGATCTTAAGAAGATATTTAAAGGTTTTTTTTCAATGAATCCTCTACGTACACTATACAACTTTAAACACTTCTTGTGACCCGAACCTAACCCTGAGTGTTATGATTTGAAAATTGAATCTTATGTCTTAAAAATTACAATATAAATTTCAATGTGCGAAGTAAAGCTTTTATTGGCAGCAAATGATGACTGCAGTGGAGATTTTAGACTCCTTTATAAACTTGTACTTGATTTTTCGGTTATTTCCCGATTATGACAAGGAGCACTCGGCGGGTGTGACCGGTCAGCAGGGGAAGATCACTCCTCCATGTCTACCGATTCCACCTCTGATGTTTTGGAGGTCTCTGTTTGCTCTGCACCTATTTTGTATTGTTTTATGGACTTTGATATTGAATACTGTTTGTTATCTCCATATATTTATATAAGAAGTGTCATAAACTTTTGGTCAGACGTCTAATCTGTGTAGGATGGTCAACTAGGCATGCACAGTCTGAAAAACTGACAAACTGACACAGTATCAAATGTCATTCTATATCAAAGTGTGCTAATGATCTTAAAATCGTCAAATCACTTACTATATAAAGAAAAGGACAGAAGTGTATACATTGATTTCTCAACTAAAAGAGAGACACGATGGAGAAACCTAGCAATAATGCCGCTACAAAAGTGCACAATTTACTCATTAACATGGTCAACGACAACATGGAATTCCACCAGGTCTTCAAATTTTCAACTATTTATGGAACATTTGGTTTGGAATTTTCTTCATCAGTATCACCTTATTTATGGATATTGCCATTATTTTCAACTATTTTCATGTGGAAAATATTTTACAACGGAAAACTTTTTGGCACGGCTCAAAGGTTTCTGATTCTTTTAATGTCTGTTGATGTTCTATATACGGTGTTTATGGGATTCCGTGATGGAATTTTAGAATACATGGACATGAATTATGGATTCATAGAATACAGGATTTGTAGATTCATGATTATTTCTACTGTTGTTTTACAAGTAATTCATTCAACATCCCTCCATCTTAAATGTCTTTCAACATTTACTCAAGCCCTTTTATTCGTATTTCCAATAAAATTCAAATTTTATTATGGCAGATTTATTATATTAATTTCTTTTTGGTTTTTCATTCATGTTACTTTTTGTAGTTTACAATTTATCGTTCCATTCAGCTTGCCACTAGAACCTGTTCGAACTGTACAGGAATTTTCTCCAGGACATCCTTTAAAAATTATCAATGCTTGTAAAGCTGATTTTTACCGTAGAGAAGACACATGGAATTTTATTTTAAACGTAGAAAATATGAGTTTGATAAGTAATGTATTCTATTTTACATTTCTGCCTATTGTTATCAACAGTGGAAGTGTTATTACGTTATATATTGTAATGAAAAAACAGATAAAAGCTTTAGAAGTGTTAATTGCTGGTAGAGCAAATTGCAAAATCAAATATCTGCGTTTACTTAAAGTCAATATGCTTTTCGGGAGTGCTTTTGTTTTGCAAGAGCTTCCAATTGTTATTTTGAGAATTTATCTGTTTGTAACATCAAAAGCCATGGCTGATGCTTTCCTCCATTCCTCGGTGTTTCTGATATATATTTACGTCTACTTCATCTTTGCAGTTAGTAAACCAATTGAAATTTTCATCTATGCGAGTCAAAGTGAAACTTTCAGAGCGCAGATCTCAATTTTTTTTAGGCTTTAGATAAATATGAAAAGACGCTTCAGTCTGCATTATTTTTGGGAGCTCTCGCTGTAGACAAAAAGGCTCTTGTGAAGTATTTTTGGATTTTTTTTTAATTGTGTTTGAATTTCTTACTACTGATAATGAATTTTTGTTTTTAAAATTTGAGTGTGCATGCATCTTGCAAAGTCAAGATTTTACAACCATGAAGAGAAACATTGATATGTACTGAATAGAAACTACCCAGAGAGGGAAACATCCTCTTCCTCTGAGTATTACCCAGTCACTCCACTGCAGTTGGTCAGAGCTATGCATTTTTTGTAAGTGGTTTCCTTTATGTTTTTAATGTTGTTTAACGTCCCTCTCGAGAATTTTTTACTCATATGGAGAACCGCACTACTTGCCGGTATTTTTTGTTTAATATTCGGTACTCAGAGCCATTGAGCAGGGAGGTATTTTTTTGTGCCAGCACCTATTGCGACATGGGACTTCAGTTTATATAGTCTCATCCGAGGGAATGACCCATATTGGGATTCGAATCCGCTACGTTAGTATCAACTCCTTACTAACGACCCAAGAGCAGACGCTCGTACCATAAGCAATTTTTTTAAAAAACAAAATAAGGTAAAATGCACTTAATGTAAGAATCAAATGGCAAGCAAAAAGAATATGGAACCAATTATACAATTAAAGTATTAGCAGCAAGAAGACGGACTTGTTAAATAATAAAAAGTAGTCAAATTGATAAAAGTAAATGGGCCGATTTCTTCATATAATACATTCGACTGCAGCAATAAACAAGACTGAACATCAATTCCAGCTCCAAGGACTTCATATTTTATGTCGCTCATTGACTAAGTACAAATAGATTTAGTCCACGAGTGACATTAAAAGTGGAGTCCTTTGAGCTTAATTTGATGTTCAATCAAATATAAGTATATCAGTACAAATGCAGTTATTTATTAACAAAAACTAATTTGTTTGATTTTATAATTAATAAAAGATGCTGAAGTTGCAATTTCACACATTTTCAGATTATGCAACATAACATACGGAAATAAGATATTCTTGATCTAAAAAAAAATTGACAATTTAACACCGATGCACAAATTTATAAAATCCTTAGTATTTAAAATTTAAAAATCCTTACATCTTTAAAGACAGTGCTGGGTATCTATAGATGTTATCTCAGAAAGTTTATTTTCATAGCATGAAGCGAAGTGGTGATCTTGTGATCCAAAGTTGTAGTTTTTTTTTTTATTTTGCTAATTTTGTACAAATATATTGTTTTCTTGTAGATTATCCGCTTGTGGACTGTATCTGATTTCTATTATTATTAATATATTACATATATATTGTGTATACAAAACGTTGTTATGCAAAAGGCATTAAAAAGTAAAGTGTGATTGTTTATTTGTTGTTTAACGTCCCTTTGAAGAATTTTTACTCATATGGAGACGCCACCGCTTGCAGATGAAGAGTAGCAAATTTTGTCCAATACTGGGCACTTAGGGCCATTGAGCAGGGAGGGATTGTTTTCGTGCAAGAACCTACTGCGACACTGGACCTCGGTTTATACAGGTTTATAGGGACATTAAACAATATACAGTCAATCAATCAATCACATAAACGGACAAAATTGCAGGATATTAATTTGTTATACATGTCTATGTATTTATTTCATTTCAAAATATATAAAGCATGTTAATCACAATTCCTTTTGTTATGCTTTTTACTTCAAACCTAATATATTTGTAAAATGTAAAAAAAAAAATCAGTCAGCATTTGACTCATTGATAAATTGTATTTACTGACAAGGTCATTGCATCTACCATAGATTAATTAAATAGTGAATATTATTTACTCAAATCCATATCATATGACATATCAGTCCAAATGGCTATCATATCAGCACGTGGTACATTGGCATGAGTTTGAAATATACAGGTGATATCATTACCATTGTATTCCATTTCCAAAAAATCCATACATTTATCAGGGCTAAAAGATTTTTGAAATTACCAAATATACTTGGGAGCTCGATTTTGGTCCAAAACTCTGTCCGACTTATACATGTCTGATGAAACATTTGGAGATAACGAACAGTTTTAAGATGAAAAATCCATTAAACAATATAAAATAGGAGCAGAGGAAACACGGACTTCCAAGACATCGGAGGTAGGATCAGGCGCCATGGAGAGGTAGACATCCCCTGCCGACCGGTCATACCTGCCGTGTGCTCCTTGTCATGATTATGCGAGTCATAGAAGGAATTTACAGTATTCCAGTATTTTACTGGACGAAGAAATGAAGTTTTTAATAAACAACCCTCTTGTTCATTGTTGATTAGTTTTTTTGACTATGTAGTAACACTTTGCGATAGAAAATAGCTTAGGTGAATGAAAATTAAATTCAAACTAGAATTTATTTAAAAAAAATTAGTTTAACAATGTAGAAATATAAGTATCATACAGGAGAAAAGCATGATAATTTGACAATGGTGGTATCAACAATATATAAGTTTATATACTGCAAATAAATATACATCATTTTATCTATTTGCTATCTGATAAAATTTTATATGATAATCATAATAAACCACAACTCCTGCATTTAACATCCAAATTTATAGATTATATATGATTATGTCTCATCATAACTTCGCTTTTCTTCAGAAGATTTAAGAAGATTTTTTCTATGTATTCCAATAAAAGAATGGTTGCCGTCTTGTCCTTTCAGTACCCCTGGGTCATAATTTGAACACTTCTTGAATATACACTAACTGATAACGATTCTAAATAAATTGCTTTGCTGTTCTTGAGAAGAATTTTTTTATGCATTTATATATACGTAAAACTTTGATCGCCCATTGTGGCTCAAAGTCTACCCTCGGGGTCAGGATTAAAACAAATTTCAATCTTAACTACTGGAGGATGCTTCCCTATATCTATGACTGCTCATGGCTTTGCTGATCTTGAGAAGAAGATATTTTTAAGCTTTTACCAATATTTATTTCTTGTACATTATACAACTTTCCTCAATTATTATGGCCCCTCCTTAACTGTGGGGATTATGATTTGAATATTGAATCTTTTTTCTTGTATATTCTTTTCTTGTATTCTTATGTTTATACCATATAAATTTCAGATTTTCTAACCCAGTGATTCATGAGAAGAGATTTTCAAAAGATATCTTCAATATGTGACAATCAAAAGCGTACCCAAACTGGTAGTCTTGATAGTATCTATATAAAAAGAAATTTATAAACAACATATGACATTATAATATATTGAAAATTTTAAAATCTATTAACTTCAAATCTGTACCCAAGTCCCTTTAAAGAAATTGAGTTTTGATACCGACATGGTACATGTGTGTGTGTCTGTCTCTCCTCCTGTCTGTTTATAACTCCATATAAACTCTCTGCAATTAAAACTTATTTTAGGCAATAAATTTTCGAGATCTAGAATGTATCAAGGATTCAAACCTATGTTAATTAATACTCAGGACTCAATTGTATTTTTGTTTCATGTGGATTTCATTCTTTAACTGGTGCTTGATAGTTTGTTCATTTGTCTCTAATATTTTCTGCGTGACTCTAAATTATGTTTCGGTGCCAATTACTTTTGAAACGTGTAATTAACTTAGTACACTTTGCTTATAATTCTATGATGACGACCAAAGAATTTTTGAAATACTGACTTTAAAGGGTTTGTTGAAATAAATGTAACTTCAGCTTTTTTGTCAGGAGATAACCGCGGTTTAAAAAATTTTGTTTTCAGGGCAAGCTCTTGATTATTGATTAAGCTGAGAGATTTAAATTTCATATGCAGGTAGGTTACTTGAAAAATGAGGAAAGGCGAGGATGGAATAGCCGAAGCTGACGACAGAAAGCCTGCAGCTATCTAATTTATGAAATACTAGTTAGTAGATCGTTCACAACTATGGCAGACTGTGTGGTTCACACAAAAGTAAATACACTGTATAAGATTTCGAACCCTTGTAATAACTTGATTTAAAAAAAATAAATAGAATATACTATAACCATGACAGGAAAATAAGAATTCTAAGTTTTTATTTTTTAAGAAGTTTTGAAGGCAATCGTGACATTCAACAGTTTTAAACATGATGATTTTCTCTATTTTTCTCAGGAATGTGTGAGAAGTAGAGCTCTAAATGGCAGTGCATGATGACAGCAGTGGGGATATTTTAGACTACTTGATATGTGAAGTGTTATAAACTTTTGCTCTGATGTTAGTAGGGTGAAGACAGTGTGAAAAAATACACATGGGATAGTATCTTACGTCACTCTTTAGGTTCAAAAATTCAATATCGTGTGATAGGTTATTCTGAGCTGTGTGAAAAGTCTCGAAAAATACTTCAAACAAAATTACAAATAAACAAACAAATATTAAAACACGATTGACATGAATTGGGGTAACGAAAATTCATCTTTATCAAATCTTGAATAATGTCATGCGGTAAAATAATCAGAAAACTTTACATGACCTGCATATTGAGTATCTGAAAAAATAATCCCCCATCGTGCTCATGTTTGTATGGTGACGTAAGTGTATTTAATAATGAGGACCTTAAATCACTTATTTTATGGTCATACGCAACGTAGTTTGAACATTATTGGGGTCTTCCCTGGAGTTGAAGAGTTCCACTAAATGAAGGACCTGTGTGCAATACTTTAAATGTCTATATATGGATTTATACACCTCTTCTAAAACAAATTTGATGGGAAAAAAATCTGGAATTTATGTTTTGTAATTTTTTGTATATATATATATTTTTTTTTGATTAATTCAAAAATGTTCATACTTTGATATATGCATGCTGAATTTTTGTCTATAAACATCTAATGGCACTATAATCTTAAATTAAGAATATCTTGAAAAGTTATCAGTAGGTAAGGTACGTTGCGTATGTCCTTAAAAGGTCCTAGATAAAAGGGAAACCCAATCCTTCAACTACCGTCATTATTTCATAAATGTTATTGATTCTTTTGAAGATTACGCCCGACAATGAGATAGATATGAAAAAGAAGACGTTGATAGAATCAATGAAATGCATCTGATCCATGTTAAAACATTGAAGAGCAATATGAAAACCATCTATCCTTTTGCATACAGTAATCCAGAAGTGAAAAAAAAAATTAGATAGATTTCATGATCAGTACGTAATGGTCCCCGCTGACAAAGCAGGTGAAAACATTATCTTCGTTTGTAAGGCTCATTATATACTGTGAAATCACTCATTTTTGTGGGGTTTAATTTTAATGGTTTTCAAGATATGAAAAGTTTTTCCACCACGTAATGCAAATTTTCACACATATTACTACTGAATAATTCTTCAACCACGAATCAAATCCCCATGAACCAGTATATTTCCCTCAAACCACGAAAATTTGACCAAGAAAATAAAACATGTGATTTTACAGTAAACTGTATCTTAGAAGAACTTCGATTTAATTCTACAAGTGGTAATCCAACCTATACTCATAGTTCCCTTTCTGTGGAAGAAGTTCTTCAAAATCATATGGAGTTTTGAATATCTTTAGTATCCCAAAGAACTAAAATGAATTTGAATTACCATATTAATATTGGATTCCGCAACGTCATAAAATCCTTACAAAGATACATAGCGGGTTCAAGTAATTGTTCAACCAAGCCTCATTCTTTACTCCTCACTAAGATATTAACAGTAGTGAAGGAGAAACTTCAAGAGCACTGTGCAACAATATCCTCAAGAAGTGGTGTAAATCAGATGTGGATACTTAAAAATTCCATGGAAAATTTGGACAATTTGAAATCACAAGATTTCATCAAAACTAACATCTTAAAATTTTACGACTTTTCAACTTTATACACAACCATTCCCCACGATAAATTAAAGTCCAGGCTTTTTGATATTGACAGCTGCCTTTTTAACAAAAATGGAACTCGTATATTTACTTACCTTGTCATTGGTCCTTTGCAAAACTATTTTGTTAAAAACATTCCGATTATACACACAAGTACTCAGAAGTGGACATCAAAAAGATATTTGATTTTCTGGTTGACAAGGCCTACCCACAATCTATTGGAACTCCTATGTAAACCAATTTAACCCCGTTATTACTAGACCTATTTTGTATTCATATGAAGCAAAATTTGTGCAAAATCTTATGCGTGAAAAGAAAAAAAACACTTGCTGTGGCCTTGAACTCGACATTTAGATTTATTGACGACGCATCGTCAATTAACAATGGTAATTTCGATTCTTATGTCGATACGATATATCCTGATGAGCTTAATTGAGATAAAAGATACCACAGAGTCCGACACATATGTTTTATATCCGGATATTTTATTTGAAAATAGACGTTAATGGTAATCTAACAAACAAGCTCTATGATAAATCTTTTGACTTTAACTTTACAATTGTCTATTCCTTACTTGTGCAGCAATAAACCTTCATCACCTGCATACGGAGTTGATAAATCTCAGTTGATTCGATACGCAAGAGTATGATCTACGTATGAACAATTTCTAAAACGAGATAAATTATTGACAAACAAGTTGATGAAACAAGAATTTCAACAGTCTTGTTTAAAGTCATTATTTCGTACGTTCTATGGTCGATACAATGACCTTGTCAGCAAATAAAATTTTTCATTGAGTCAAATACTGACTGATGTTTTTCATACTTATTGTTCGTCCATTATTTATTCACTGAATTTACGAATGATTTTTCTGTAATCATCCGATCGTGGCATGGAGCACACGGCGGGTATGACTGGTCAGCAGGGGATGCTTACTCTTCCATCTGCTCCTATTTTGGATTGTTTAAGGAACTTTAGATCTTGGATACTGTTCGTTATCTCCATATATGTTTCATCAATGCAAATTTTCAGAAAAGTTTCACTAAAGTACTACGGTTTTCTATCAATTGCAATTAAACTAAATTGACGCATTTACAAGAGTTTTCTAGATGTAAAACACTGCACGATTTGAAGTGCTTTCTTTAAATATGAATCAATTTTTAACACTCATGCATCATAATTCTTCTAAAAAAGATCTAGAAGAACAAATCATCCTGTGAAAATCTAATATGATATACATGTACTTGATCACCACAAAAGGATTAAATTGTCCATTTTATCTCGTAGAACGTCATATTTTTTCAAAGTGTGTTATTCTTATTAAGATCATTAGATCACTAACTATATCAAGGGAAAGGATAGAAGTATAAACATAGATTACACAACCGAAAGAGAGTCACGATGGAGAAACCTAGCAAAAACGCCTCTCAAAACCTAAACAATTTATTTATAAACATGTTTAACAACAAACTGCAATTACACCAGGTCTTCAAATTTTCATCTATTTATGGAACATTTATTTTGGAATTTTCTTCAACTGTATCACCTAATTTATGGGTATTGCCATTGTTCCACTATTTTCATGTGGAAAATATTTTATAACGGAAAACTTTTTGACACCACTCAAAGATTTCTGATTCTATTGATGTGTGTAGATATTCTATATACGTTGTTTATGGGAATCCGTGATGGACTTTTAGAATACATGGACATGAATTATGGATTCATAGAATTCAGGATTTGTAGATTCATGTTTATTTCTACTGTTGTTGTACAAGTGATCCATTCGACTTCCCTTCATCTTAAATGTATTTCAACTTTATTTGTATTTTCAACAAAATTCAATTTTATTTCGGCAGATTTATGATATTAATTTCTTTTTGGTTTTTCATTCATGTCATTGTTTGTAGTTTACAATTTATTCTTCCGATCAGCATGCCACTAGAACATTTTCCAACTATACAGGAATTTTCCCCAGGACAACTTTTAAAAGTTGTCAATGCTTGTAAAGCCGAATTTGTTCGTAGAGAAGACACATGGAATTTTATTTCAAACATAGAAAATATCAGTTTGTTAAGTAATTCAATCTATTTTTCTTTACTGCCTATTGTTATCAACAGTGGAAGTGTTATTACTTTAAATATTGTAATAAAAACAGATAAAAACTTTAGAAGTGTTAATTGCTGGTAGAACAAATAGCAAAGTCAAGTATCTGCGTCTACTTTAAGTCAATATGTTTTTGGGGAATTCCTTTGTTTTTCAAGAACTTCCAGTTATTATTTAAAGAATTTATCTGTTTGTAACATCAGAAGCCGTAGAAGACACTTTTCCTTATTTTTCAGCATTTCTATACCTTTACATGTACGTCTACTTGATCTTTGCAGTTAGTAAACCAATTGAAATTTTTATTTATGCGAGTCAAAGTGAAACTCTTAGGACAGAGATCTCAAAATGTTTACGTTTAAGGTTAATGTGAAAAGACGTCATAGTTATGTTCTGTCAAAGAATGACTGCACTTAACGCTAGTTTTTGGGTCTTTTTCAATCTCTGTTGTCACATTTATTTTTGTTTTTATTTTTGACTTAAGTCATTTGTTATAGAGTTTGGTCTATTTCCAAATAAAAGGCAATGTCATAAACGTTATAGACTGTGTTGCAATAAAATAATTCGTTGTTATCTTACCCCAACTCTCTACAAATATAGGGAAATTAGGCTTATCTGCCCTTGATTGGAAAGAAGATTTATAAATATGCATAAGAGGCGGAGCTAATATTGTGAAGAGTGGTCTAAAATTAGAATAGTTACTGTATTTATATTTGGTGCATTCTCTCTCTCTTTCTCTCTCTCTGCTTATTTTTGTCACTATCATTTTTAAATTTTTTAAAATAAAGTATATAATTAGTAACAAATAAAACCGACCGGTAGAAGTAGCCATTGATAATCAACAGCAATGACTGATGTCAACAATGCGCGTGTTCGAATAAGAGTGCCGACTAGCTCAGTCGGTAATGCACAGAATCAATAATATTGAGGTCTGGAATCGAGACCCGCTAACAACATTAAGACTTGCTTTAGTTTTTCTCTTTTTATAAAAAAAGAAAGAAAAACGTCACAATTACTTAAGTTTTTCTTAATTTCTTCTCCCCATAATTTAGCGTGCTGGGGATAGTATGATTTCATTTTTATTTACTGGATCTAACTTTGGATGTTCATGATAAGCGATGGTTCAAAGCATAATAAATAAATCTCTTTTTTGTAGACTACGAACATGTAGAGACATATAATACACTCGAAAATATATATAGTAAAATGAAACGCTTTTGAGATAAATATAAGAAAAATCTTATAGATATCTAAGAGAAAAAAGAATAGCCCGTGGCTCTATGGGAATGGATTGAAACAGATATGGACAATCACTATCGCCCAGCAGAATGCATGTTTCCTTACACGTCACGTGATGGAATTTTATTATTCACAGAGTTACCTGGGTATAGAAATCACGTGGATAATTATAATATTCAACAGGTAACAACGTGGTCAAAATGGCCTGTTTACTGTAGAGAAAGTGAACACACGAAGAAACAGTTTTTTCTCTTTTTAACCATGAGCGCATGTTTGTCTATTGATCTCCTTTAAATATGAGGTAATATATATAAATATACAGCTACCTTAAAAAGGAGAACAATAGACAAACATGCGCTGACTATGTATTAAGCCTGTAAAAAGGTGGGCGTACTCATTATCCTATGGAGACTCCAGAATACGCGATGACCCCTCCCTATAAAAACGACTTCGAACTTCGTTAATACGAACTTTTAATTAACGTAATTACACAAAGTTGCAGTTAAGACATTGGCCATTTCTACCATTAAAAGTAATATGCCCATTTTTAAAATTAAATATGTCGCAATTTCTAAGTTTCCTTAAGTGCAGTCATCCTTTTTGAGCTGCTGCTTCTATAAGCCACATTATGAAATAAGGGCTGTTTCATATGTTTTTTTCTCTCTATTTTTTATTCATGAAGAGAAACATTGTATTGATTTCATCTAGGGTGAGTAGCATCCTCTTCCTTCCGAGAATAACCCAGTCCTATCTGAGTTGGTCCGTGTTGTGCATTTTATCTAAACTACATGTAAGAGCTAGACCCTGGAAAAGACAGTCAGGCATCAGACCTGAATAAGCGGCATTATTTTGTTTGTTTCAATGTTGCTTATTGTCCCTCTCGAGAATTTTTTATTCATATGGGGACGTCACAATATGCCAGTGGAGAGCTGCAATTCTTTTGTTCTATTCTTGGCAATTACGACCATTGAGTAGTGATGGGTCTTTTTCGTTTTACATGTTGCACCTACTGCGAAACGGAACCTTGGTTTATACGGTGTCATAGGAAATAATGGTCTCCACAACCCACAGTGGGATTCGAACCCGCAGACGCTCTAACCACTGCGCCACACGTGCGACTAAGCGGTATTTAAAACGATTTAAGGTAAGCTGATGCATTTAATGTAAGAATGAAATGGTAATTAGTAAGAACACGGACTCGATCGATTATACAACCAAAGTGTAAACTGCAAATAAAAGGATTTGATAATGCTGTCAAACTGCTAGTAGAAAGTGGACCGATTTCATCATATTGGCTGAAACAGTAAACAAGATCATGAAGATTGAACATATCAGATTTAGCTCCAAGGATTTCAATTTGAATGGCGCTCAAGGACTAAGTACATGTACAAATATAGTTGATTTAATAACAACAATTGATATGTTTGATTTCATAAGTAATTATATTGTTTGCAATTTTATTTTCAGATCATGCAACGTTACATATTGAAATCAGATATTTTTATTGATATTAAAACAAAATGACAATACCGATTCACAAATTTATCAAACCCGTTCTATTTTAAATGGGATCCTACTTAGAGCTAATTGTGAAAAATTCTATACTCATCAGGTGACATTTGTAGACTTGGGAACTTATTTTTTCAAAAAAAATCAATTCATAGCGATCTGGATGATCGAATTATAAAAATTACGAAAATGTTTCATGTCGATGTGGAATTTTATTTATTTTTGTAGAATAATGCGAAGTGTAAATGAGTCTTGCAATCCAATAATTTTTTTTTTATTTCAATATTTTTGTTCTTTTGTAAATTATCCATATGTATAAAGTCTATGAAAAACATCAAAGGTAGGGTCAGGTGCCATGGAGAAGTAAGCATCCCATGCCAACCGGTGTCACCCGTCGTGTACTCCTTCTCATAATCGGTAAATAATCTGATGGCATTAAAATGTGTATACTAATAAACAGTAAGACTTGATAAAGTAAAGTAAATTGACAGCTCAAAGCAAGTAAAGGGAAAAGACTAAATCCATAACACAAGACGACAATGATGAAGTCCATCGTGATTAATTTTGAATAAATCCAAGAACAAATATTGATAATCAATATGAAATTATCAATCTAAGAGTGACATGAAACATTCTAAAAAAAAATTGAAGGATTGCTTTGTTTCAATATCAGTACCTATCAGTACTCGTTTTTAAATTCACATAGGTTTTGAAAACGGTAAAAAAATGCAGGCTATGAATTTGTTATGCATTGTTATTTATTCCATGAATTCCAAAATGTTTATAGCATATTGATCACAATTCCTTTTGTAACGTTTTTTGAAACTTCAAACTTAATATTTTTGTAGAATGTAAGAGCCTTTGTAATACATATTTATGCATTTTATTAATTTCAAAATGTATCGTTAATCACAATTCCATTTGTAATATTTTTTTTACTTCAAACTTAATATATTTGTAAAATGAAAGAGCCAATAAAAATGTAAATATCTCTAAATGTCTTTTATTTTCATGCAAAATTTTGTATGGCATTATATAGAAAGCAAAATAAAATCTCATATCTAAGCTCCATGAAAAACCTACGATTTCTTTATATTTCAGGGATTTATTATTTTTGTCATTTCAAATCAAAATCAATCAAAAAATATATATCAATCAATGCATCAATTTTGTGTTTGTGTTATGTACTCTTAAGGACAGATGATACAAACAAAAAATCGATGCCTGAATTGGTATATATTTTTTGACCTATAAATTCCATTGCAAATGATGCAAATAATAAATTTTGCCTGGTTTGTGACTACAGTTGCTGGAACGTTATTGTTGACAACTTACACGAACGATCACGTTACACGAACGATTCCGCACGATTAACGCACGATTAAACCTGTTACACGAACGATCTTTCACGTTCACGATTCTACACGTTACACGATCTTACACGATTGTTAACGCAAACGCACGCTTCTTCACTCAAAATAGTTCAAAATATTTGAGTTTCAATATTTTCAAAACGAAATACGGCTTAATACTTATTTAAGATTTCAAAGCATTATCAATATCATTTCATAGACTTTGAAGAAAACGGAAAATGATATTTCTGTAATTAAATATATGCAAGACTTAATTTTTTAGATTAAAAATAATTATTTCTAAGGTAATTCTCCGATCAAAAAAAACGGATTTTGTTTTTTTACTATTAGACTATGTACATGTATGTGGGTCGTATAATTTGATTGAATTGGATATCATGATATGCAGAAAGGGGCATACGATTGAAAAAAAAATGACAGCATGGAATGAATTAAATTATAATTACAACTTTTATCCTTATGTTTCCAATGATTCAATGTCTGATAAACTTGCCAATTATTCAACTTTTTTCTTTGCAGAAATTTAAAATTAATTAATTACAAATAGGCTCAAGAGATAAACACAGATAATCAAAACTCCCGAAAATCATGCCGTGTTCATGTATATTTGTCGACTAATTAGTTATGTAAGCATAGAGAAATGTTTATTTCTTTGTAAAATATATATATATATATATATATATATATATATATATATATATATATAGAAAGCACAGAGAAATTCACTTTTTACAAGGATACCCACTTCCGCCCCAGCCCGGGGTTGAACTCTCGACCTACGGAATCTGTCTCCTAGCAGTGCAGGAACAGCGCGTTAGACCGCTCGGCTATCTAGGCAAGTTAAAAAAACTTGCTTTCGATGCCGATG
Source organism: Saccostrea cuccullata (assembly GCF_032062105.1). Taxonomy (NCBI): domain Eukaryota; kingdom Metazoa; phylum Mollusca; class Bivalvia; order Ostreida; family Ostreidae; genus Saccostrea; species Saccostrea cuccullata. The sequence continues at coordinate 33,781 of NW_026930343.1, forward strand.
GAATTCTCACAACGCTACCATACACTACATGGTCATTGAGAGTGGAAGTGAGATACAGTTATTTGGACATTAAATTTAGAGGATCGTTACCAATACATGTTGTGATGAAATTAATTTTGATTTATAAAGCACAAATTACAACAACTCTTAAACTAATATAAATGCCCTATATACATATATATATATATATATATAAATATATTTATTTATTTTCAATGAATTGATTTCAAGATTATCTTGACCACAATAAGAAGTAAATAATAATTAAAATCAGATTTTTCAAAAAGGCGTTAAAGATCTAAGTACGGTTTATCACAATATTGATTGCGCTATTTGACGAGAACTTAATATTGTACGACTTACTATATTGCTTGTTTACGGGCGATGATTAGTTCGTTCTGCATTCTATTATGTAAATTGCGCTTTTTCATTTTATTTGGATTTTAATTAATAAATTAAGAAAAACAAACAAGGAATATGCTTATTTTACAAATAACATTCCGATAAAAACTTACAAAACGAAATTTACACGATTCTGAAGGCACGATCTCGCACGTTTAAAAACGCTCACGATTGAGTCTGATACACGACCGATCTCGCACGTTACACGAACGATCACTCACGATACAGGAACGATTCTACACGTTTGGTTTGTCAACAATAACGTTCCAGCCACTGTATATGTTCTCCCGTGAATAAGAATGAATAGAATAGAATAGGCCGATCATAGAGCAATAGAGGGATATGTATGTCCAAGGGAACGGTATATGACCATCATTAGTATTCCACAGGTAGTCGCTTACAGAAGGATATGGAAATAACGAACAGTATTCAATCTCAAAGTCCAAAAAAAAAAATACATAATAAGAGCAGAGCAAACACGGTCCCCGAAACATCAGAGGTGGGATCAGGTGCTATGGAGGAGTGAGCATCCCCTGCCGACCGGTCACACCCGCCCTGTGCTCCTTGTCATGATCAGGAAATAACGGAAAAAATCCGTCGTCAATTCAGTGTATAAATAATGGACTAGCAATTGGTATGAAAAATGTCAGTCAGCATTTGACTCAATGATAAATTGTATTTGCTGACAAGATCATTGTATCGACCATGAAACTTACGAAATTATGATTTTAAACGAGACTGCTGATTATTTTGTTTCATCAACTTGTTTGTCAATAATTTACCTCGTTTCAGAAATTCTTCATACGTAGAGCCTGCTCTTGCGCATCGAATCAACTGAGATATATATACTCCGTATGCAGGTGATGAAGGTATATTGCTGCATAAGTAAGGGAAGTTGAACAATTGTCCAATCCGATGACTTGATTACAAAACAGGCAGGTTTGTTTATTACATGTTTATGTTTATCACAGGGCGGCACATTGCTGAGGTCAGCTTACACATTATTTCCATTACATGAAACCTCAGCGTCCATCGTTTTGGACGAAGCAATGCACATGTAATTCACATTCAGTCTAAAACTCGGAAATACATGTAGTTAATTGTCTACTTGTCGCCTAACAAAACTATAAAATTATATAACATATGTTTATAAATTAATTGTGATCATGGAGTTTGTAAATTTGTATAAAACTATAAAATTATACATTATATGTTATAAATCACTTGTAACCATGAAAATTATTAAATTCGAAATAAATCTCTGATTGAAATACATTTAAAATTGCCTTTTGAAAAGGAAGTAAAAGAATGCCTTGTGTCAAGCATTAATTTTTTCTACTATTTTTCATAGAATTCAATCGTAGTGCTAATCAGATCTTTTCGCCCTTTTCCGTCGCACGCTAGAAAAGAGACATTATTTTTTGCGTGCGACGGAAAACAGCGAGGTTATCCAAATGTCGTAATGCAAGTTAATTAGTACGCAAGAAAGTTGCACATATGCCTCAGTTAGTATATGAATTTAATCTTATTTCAATACAAGAGGCCCGAGGGCCTCTTCTCTAACCTGAGTAACTTTGGCAATGCTGTTCTTTATCAGACATTCCTTTGAAATACCTATTGTAACACAGCGGGGTCATGATTAAAATCAACACTGCCCTAATATCCTTAAGTTTCAGCTTTTTTTTGGCCTAGTGAATCTTGAGAAAATGTTTTAAGTTTTTCCCCAATATATTTAAAACAAAATTTGGATTCTCTATTGTGGCTCCGCACTACCCGGGATGATCAGGATTTGAACAATTTAGAACCTACACTACCTATGGATGCTTCCACATAAGTTTCAATTTTTCTTTCCCAGTTGTCCTTAAGACGAAAATTTAAAACGTTTTACACTATAAATTTCAATTTAAAACTTGGATTCCCTATTGTTGCCCCGCCCTACTTCGGAGGGTCATGCATGCATTAAAGAAATTAGAGTCAACACTTCAATAGGTTGCTGCCACATAAGTTTTCGCTTATACCAATGTAAAACTTGAATTCCCTATTGTGGCCCCGCCCTACTTCGGGGGTCATGCATGCTTTAAAGAAATTAGAGTCAACACTTCAATAGGTTGCTTCCACATAAGTTTCCGCTTATACCAATGTAAAACTTGAATTCCCTATTGTGGCCCCGTCCTACCCCCGGGGGTCATAATGTGAACAATTTAGAATACAAAATAACCCCATGATGCTTCCGCATAAGTTTTAGCTTTTCTGACCAAGTGGTTCTTAAGAAGATTTTTTAAAAAAATTTCTTATACATTTCTGTTAAACTTGGATTCCCTATTCAATTGTGGCTCCTTCCTATCCCCAGGGGTTTCAGCTTCGGGTTCAGTGCTCTTTGATCAATGAATTGAACTATGATGAATATTCTAAGAATTCAGTGACAACGACTTTCTTCATGACATCACGACAATACACCTGTGAATGAAAACATGGCTGTTAATGTTTTCATTTGACAGGATGTGTTTTTCTTATTCACAGAGTTCGGCCTGACAATACTCGTGAGTTGGATTTTGTTTTCTCAAATTTCCACTTTAAATTTTATGTATTATTAAGGTCTTCCGTTTCCAACGGAAGACCTTATTGTTTTCGTTCGGTTTCTTTTTCCCTATTATTATTATTATTATTTTTTTTTTCTTACCGATTTTTGTGCAAGCCAGTTCTCGTAAACGGCTCGCTCGATTTTCACGAAACTTTCAGATCTGATAGATATTGGTCCGAACCTTATTGGAAATTTTTTATAAGTACGTCGTCACTTCCAGTCGTGAGATATGGACGATTTACTGATTTTAAGAGGGTCAGCTTGTCCGGGCAATCACTAAAAAACGAATGAAGATATTGACTTGAGATTTTCAGTGAAGGTAGAGGAAGGATTCCTAAATTGCTTTTTTGAGTCTATCTTTCCAGCGCAAAAGGTGTTGAAGCTTGCCTGAGCTCGTTATAATTATTATTTTTCTGACCATCAAAATTTGTGCACGTGATTTCTCGAAGACAACTAGATGGATTTTTATGAAATTTGTTCCTATCTGCAGTTATTATATCCTGGAGATTTTTTGGAAATTCCCTTCTAATGCCAAGTTACGGACAATTTTCTGATTTTAAATTGACATTTTGTTCGCGGATAAATCTAAAGAACGGTAAAAGATATCACTGTGAAACTTTCAGGGACTATAGATCGTGATAAGTACTATCCAAGACGCGATCTTTTGTACGTCGTCTCTACTTCCTGTCGTAACGGCATGCAAAGAAAAAAAGTCAAATTTTTGAACTTTTTTGTTTTTCAATATTTTCAAATCATATTTGTATGGTTGATAGATACATTTCTCATTAGGCTGAATATATAATTTGTTTGTAAATTGATGAATTCGAACTCGAGATATTAACATTCAAAAGTCTGAAGCGTGATCTTAATGGCGGCGGTCTATTGTCAATTCCGACATTTCGCGATAGGGGTTTACAGAGGCAGCCGAGCGTTTGCTTGAACGAATGTAACATAAGGAGCAATGAAATGTGTAGGGATACTTGGATTGTCACGTCGTAGGTTCGTTGCAATTCGGTGCCAAACTACATTTATTATCCAAGGTCTACTTACAAGTCTTCTTCAAAGTAGAAATAGAAAAGAATTAATGTGCAAATGAAGTACAATATCTATATCTTTTGTTTTGCATCACGGTAACACATAGCTCAAATCATAGTTATAATTAATAGTTTTTCAAAAATGTAGTAAGTAAAAAAACGTGACCACTGTTTTCTAATGTACACTTGTGTCATATTAAATCAATAGAAAGGACAACTGTTACAATAAGAAAATATTTTATTTTTAAAGATAACAATTTTTCAAAGACCGTTTAATTGACCTATATAAACATTTTATTTTCTCAATGCAAGTTATTGAACATAAGGGAATCTTATTTCTTGACCTTCGTAGGGCGATCGAGGCATTTTTTTTTCGGTGAAACATACCACCTTTTTCATGAAAGTGTAAGTAATCGGAATAGTCAACTTTCGTGATTGAAAATTGAAAAATTAACCATTCATAGCTGTTTCACTGCTTTAGTGTTATTTGCCTATATACGATTGATTGATTGTATACTGTTTAACGTCCCTCTCCAGAATATTTCACTGATATGGAGACGGCACCATTGCCGGTGAAGGGCTGCAAATTTGGGCCTATGCTAAGCACTCAGGGCCATTGAGCAGGGAGGGATCTTTATCCTGCCACACCTGCTGTGACACGGGGCGTCGGTCTATACCGTCTCATCCGAAGGACCATGAACATTCCAAGAGAAATTTGCTAAGATTTACTCGTTGCGTTTGGCGCGAAATTATGAATAGTGACCCTTCTTTCATAATTCCAAGACAGATTAACTGTTGCAGAATTATATGTACATACAAGTGAAGTAAGAGTAGTTGTTCAAATAGCGTAATCGATAAGCGTATTGGATTTTCACGCTAGTGACCCGTTTCAATTACCAGTGTGTCCAAAATATGTTTAATCCATTTTCAGCTCGATTTCATGGGTTATTTTTCGGAATCGGACGGAAGACCTACTCGTTGCTCGCAACGAGATCGTTTCTAGTAGTTTTATTATTTTTTCATAAAAAGACAGAGAAAGAAGTCATTTAGTATTAAGGATAAAGTTTTCGTCGCAAAAGTTCCGGGATATGTGACAATCAAATACATTCTAAAAATGTATAGCTTTGTATGCACATTAATCCCCAGATAAAAGCAATTTCTAAATAAGTAATTATATTTCGGGTTGAAAAAGTTAAGCAGAATCGTACGTATGTCATTATGCCATACTGAAAATTTCAGAATATATGAACTTTAAATTTGTACCCAAACCCCTTTAACAAAGTTTTGATTCGAACTTCTCAATATGAATTCTCTGCAATTATAAAATTATTAAATGGATTTTCTCAAATAAGAGAGAACAGACCAATCATTAACAATCCACTACCAAAGGCACTTTTTTCACATTAATTTTATTAACACACATGCATTTAACAGGTCTTCAAATTTTCCATTTATGTAACATTCTGGTTTGAATTTAAATTAGTTTCACTTTCTGTTTTAATTAGTTAACATTTCATGTGGAAAATATTTTACAAAAGACTTTTCAAAAAAACTTGAAGGTTTTGAATTCTTTTGAATCCCGTTTTTTGTAATAGGGGTTTATTGGATTAAAAGATGTAATTTTAGAATACATGGTACATGAATTTTGGCTATAAAGACTTAAGTGATATGAGATTCATGGAAGGTTTACTGTAAATGAAAAGTAATTCATTCAAATCACTTCATTAAATATTTGAATTAATAAGCCTTTGGTAAAAAATTCCAAAAAACTTGATTTTTTATTTAATTTATACATATTTTTCATTTTGGTTTTTCATAAAATAATACTGTTTGAGTTTACAACTTTTTTGTTCCATTTAGTTGACAAAGATAAGTAACAGTACAAGTAAATTTGCCACAAAAAAATTTAAAAGCATGCAACGCTATTTCAAGCGAATTTATGTAAAGGAAAAAAGAATTAATTTTAAACCTAGAAAATATGGGTTTGAATTTAACTTTTAAAGACTTTACATTTATAAAATTGTTATTTAAAAGTTAATGTTTTAGGTTATATAATATAAATGAAAAGATAAAAGCTTTAGAATGTTAATTGCTAAAGTTAATCATTTTTATATCTTTTAAAAGGGCTCTTTTGCTTTTTTAGGGACTAAAATTTGTTTTTTAAGGACAACCGCTGCCATCTTAAAATTAAAATGTTTGTAACATAAAGCAAGGCTTAATGTTTGGCAGACTTCCCGATTTTTCTTTTAAATATTATAATTTTTATCTTGGTAGTTAGTAAACCAAATTTAAAATTTTTTAAAAAAAATGAGTCAAAGTAAAACTTTCAAAGAAAGATAGAATTCTTTTAAGCTTTAATAAAGTATTAAAGGGACGTCAAGGTGATTTAAATTTAGAGCTCTCCTTGTGCTAAGCTGTTTCATTTGGGGAATATTGTGCACGTTCATTTTGAGTTGAATGTTTGACGATGATGAATTTTTATTTTAATATTTGAAAACTGATGTACATGCTAAGTCATATTTGCAAGTCATGAAGAGAAACAGTGAAGGCGCGTGCATTTTTTAGAAACTACCCAGAGGGGGAAAAATTTTTTTTAACCAAAAAGTTCACAAAAATAAAAAAAAAAAGATTTGTTCAAAGGGGTAATTCCTATGTTGTGAAAGGTCCCTCTCGAGAATATTTTAACAGATTTTAGACCAACACTTGCCAGGGGGACCAAAATTTAATCCTATTTTCGGTCACCAATGTGAGGAGGGCTTTTTTGTGCCAGTACCTCCTGGAATAGCCTTTTCGGTCTCAATGGACAGGTCTACGTCCCCCGTGGCTACGCACGTAAGGATCAATTTCCCATTTTCGACCC
>NW_026930344.1:0-41722 GCF_032062105.1 Saccostrea cuccullata
ACGTGCGTTGTACACATATATATAGTTAAATAACTCAATAGAATATTGAGACAGGGTGGAGGATGGTTTTTGAAAGTGGGACGTGAATCAACCTGGGAAAAAGTACTTGCAGTGGCGGATCCAGAGGGGGGTTACGGGGGTTGCAATTCCCCCTTTGGATTTGCAAAAAAGAGAGAGAAATAAGAAAGTTCCAATTTTTTGGTTGTGTTTTTACTATAGAAAATGTAAGATGAAAGGCTAATGTTGTAATATATAAAGAAATTCGGTTGTAAAAACAAAATAAAACCCCATCCCTTTACAAAATAGGATTTTCAGGTTCGGAGATTTATTTTCCTTTCTTTTTCAAAAACTTTCTGGTAATGTATACAAGTACTTTTCCCCAGGTTGATTCACGTCCCACTTTCAAAAACCATCCTCCACCCTGTATCAATATTCTTTTGAGTTATTTAACTATATATATGTGTACAACGCACGTTTTAACTGTTTTCGCCTTCAACCCCCCTTTTGAAAAATACTTCAACCCCCCCTTTGAAAAATTTCTGGATCCGCGCCTGACTTGTATACATTACCAGAAAGTTTTTGAAAAAGAAAGGAAAATAAATCTCCGAACCTGAAAATCCTATTTTGTAAAGGGATGGGGTTTTATTTTGTTTTTACAACCGAATTTCTTTATATATTACAACATTAGCCTTTCATCTGACATTTTCTATAGTAAAAACACAACCAAAAAATTGGAACTTTCTTATTTCTCTCTCTTTTTTGCAAATCCAAAGGGGGAGTTGCAACCCCCGTAACCCCCCCTTTGGATCCGCCACTGCAAGAGAATCGAATGATATTAATAAGAATAAAAGAAATAGCCAATACAAGCTTTGATTAATTTTTATGCTCAGCAAAGCCAATAACTAAATTTCAGACAGAAAAAAATGCAGATTTTGCAGATATACACTGGAATTTCATTATTCTTAAGAGACTCACCGTAAAACTCTCAGGACACTTTCTTTGAGGTGTCTTCTACATGTTAATCTGAATTTTATGTCTATCTCTGGTGTTGTTTTACTTGTACAAAAAAATTCTATGTCGCTATTGATTTTTTAAGGCAAAAAGGGGGGGGGTAATTAAGGATTTATTAAAGTGGGAGTTGTAAATACCTCCACGATCTTAAACTTGATTGTGACCTTTGGGTCAATGAGGTCAAAGGTCAAGATCATTTATCAAGAACAAAGTCGTAAAAAACGACGATAAAATTCAAGTCGCATTCTTTTTGACCTTTGAAAGAATTCAAAACACACTGTATGGTGTTCCTCATTTTCCATGTAAAGAGACAGTCTTTGATTTAAACTGTAGACGCAATTTAAATTTTATTTTTAAACAAACTAAATCGTTTAAATCTCACTCTACTTGACCTTTGAGAGATTTCATAATACGTAGTATGATATTCTCTATCTTCCATAGTTACAGACACTCTTTTGCCCTTAAAGAATTTCCAGTTACAGTGTGTAATATTGTTTTAAATTAAAGGAATAGGCCAAAGACCGAAGAGTACAGTCAGCCGCACTGACCGCAAGCTTCCTTGATAATGACTTTAACATTCCTGTTAAAACACATGAGGTCACAGTTTCTTTATTATTGCATTTACAATCCAAAAAAAAATATCGTTGGAAAGGTCTTAAAAAGATCTTTTCAATGATTTAAAAATTTTTAAAATCGGTCAAGAAATGAAAGAGAAATGACTTTTTACAAAAATCAAAAGATATCCACCAAAGATCAAAGAGCAGCAAAGAGATCACTTGCAAGTGTCCTTGATAATGGCATGTCCTGTCAAAATGAAATCTTACCTGAGATTATATTTTCTTTGTTTGTGCATGTACAATAAAAAGAAATATATCGTTGGATAGGTCTTGAAAAGATCTATTTGATGGTGCAAAAAAAATTTGAAATCGATCAATAAATAAAAGAGTAATGATTTTTTAAAAGAAAATTTCTAATAGTACACTTGCACTCAAGTGTCCTAACACACCTGAACGTATATATTGTTTATTATTGTACTCAAATACAAAACAAATACATATTTGGAAAGCTCTTGCCAAGATCTATCTGATGGTATAAAAAAATTAAAATTGTTTAAATTTTGTTTTTTTGAAATATTTAACTATAAAATTTAAAAAATAAAAACGTCTTCTTAAAATTTAAAAAGCCAAGTTAACAATGTCAGGATTACATTCAATCATTCCTGAAAATTTCATATCTCTATTTTGCGTAGTTTTCTCAGAAAAGGACATATCAGTATTGCAGCAAAACGTCGAAAATACGTCATATTTAGCGAACGGAAATGAATTTATAATTTTTTTTTAAAAAATCATCTCGCAAGACATTGTTTCCTATCATCTCTGAAAGTTTTTTAAAAATCCACTGAATTGTTACCGAGATACCGGTGTAGGAAAAAAAATACTAGCTCTTTGTTGCCCCTAAATGTGTAATATATGACATCAAAAGTATAATATATGCTTGAAGGTCATTAAGAGGAACATTTTTGTTTCAATAATGTATCACAAAATATTGATCGTTTAAGAGTTATAATGCAAATTGTTTTGGACCCTTTTTATCCCTAATTTGATAAGTCAGCACTTTTTAATTGATATCATTTGAAAGATCTTGTCATTTTGCACAAATAATGTTCAGTATTTGACCTATCTATTTTTGGTCCTACCTTAAGATATGATACAAAATGTCTCGAAAATTCACTCCTGATTCGTTTCTTAAATTTCAACCCCTTAGGTCGTTTCCATACTACACAGTTTTGGAAAATTTGAAAAACCCAGGTGCATTATGGGAACATGTCCCCTATAATCTCTGAAAATTTCAGCATTCTAGCTCAAGCCGTATTTGAGTTCCATCACAGACAAGGAGGTCCTCTAATTTTCGATCAAAGGGCGATAACTTGTGACCGGACCTGAATTTTTCAAATTGGAATTGCCGGTACAAACTTCGGATAGAAACACATAAAGTCTGAAAATTTGAGTCGAATCGATCCAGCCATCTCCGAGAAATCCTCTGCACAAAATCGGTAAGGAAAAAAATAGTAAGAAAAGTGAAAAAGAAGCAAAATAGAATAATAGAAGGGTCTTCCGCTGAAGATAATAATAATAATAATAACTAGAGCCCAGCTCGTTGCAAAGCAACAAGTAGGTCTTCCGTCCTGTTTGACCGGAAGTAGCTTTCATTTGTAAGAAAAATGAGAAATAACGCCTAAAAATGGTTTGAATCCTCTAAAACTATGTTAATTTATGCAAAAATATGCAAATTTTTGCTACTTCCGGTTTAACCGGAAGTGATGACGACGGACGGAAAATTAATTTTTATGCTCGCAGAGACATGTGTTACCTCAAAACTGGACAAAAACGGCAAAAATACGCGTTTTTGACTACTTCCGGTTTGACCGGAAGTGACGACGCCAGACGTATTTTGACGACACAAATAGATAAAACTTGACATTCTGAACAACTTTGCTTCTTTGATGTATTACAAATTCTCAATACTTTTTGAGATATCAGTTAAAAACTGTTGGCCCCTCTAGATCCCTTATTTTTGGGGTCAGCCCCTTTTTTGAGATATCAATTGAAAGATCTCAGAATACTTCACAACTTTTGTTCTATATTTTATAACAAAATATTTACAAGTAAAATGATATAATAGAAAAAGTGTTAAAAATTTTGAAACGCTCAATCTGACTTTTTTCAGTCCATACTGAGCGTTAACGTGCAGTACTTCCGGTGAAAGTTAACAACACAATGCAAATCTACATATGTTGCTCTATCTTCCTGAAAAGGTTTCATCTTCCTGTGATGAGTGGTTTTCAAGAAGAGTGACGGACAAACTGACCCTTAAAAATCACAAAACTGCGAAAATCTCCGAACCGGAAGTGACGTCATCAAAATAAAAAAAAGGGTATCGAGATTTTTTAATGTTCTATCAGACCTGAAAGTTTCATTAAAATCTAACGAGTTGTTTTCGAGAAATCATGTGCTCAAAATCGGTACTAAAATATAATAAGAAAAACAGTGGAAAAGAAACAGTAGAATCACTAGAAGGTCTTCCGTGAAGACGCAAGACCTTAATAATAGTGGAAAAGAAACCTAAGAATAACAGTAAGGTCTTCCGCTGAAGACGGAAGACCTTAAAAATCAAATCAATTCCATCCCCTGGACATGCAGAGTGGTTCAGAGAAAATCTAATTCAGGAGAAGAGACTTAAATCCCTTGATTGTGATCATCAGAAGTTGTCCTCAAACAAGATAGCTAGTGCTACAGTAAGAGAAACAAAAAACTTTCAAAAACATCATTTCAATGATCCGAAGAGTGGTACTTTTAGCAGTTTCCGTGGACGTAATATTGGATCTCTGGACGTAGTAGAGGATGTCATGCTTACTTAGGACTATGTTATATCTTAGGAAAGGACTTTTTCCTAAGTTCATTACTTATCCGTTTCACTATCCTCGTCTTATCTTAGGATATTCCTCAGTTATGTCATAACTTTAGGACAGGTAAATCGAAGACTTAGGAAGAAACTAAATATTGTGGCTGCATATCCACGATTTCTTATGGAGAGATTGGGGAGTGAAAATCCAATGGACTACTAGTATATGGATGATTGTTTTCTCTCCAGGTTAAAACTGTTTTACTTTGCATGGAATTACTAGGATTTCAATAATAATAATAATAATTTTTGATGGCAAACATATGTCAAAATTTGTCCAAGGTATTTAAAAATGTCCGTTCATTTGGTCCACTGGAGCTGGCGAATTAGATGGTTCACATGCTGGAATAATCCCCCATCATTTGAAGAGCACGCCTTTGTAAACAAAAAACCCATTATTATACATGCATACATTATGTTTTTTATCTACATGTACATGTATATTTATTATACTCCCGCTTGAAAAGCGGGAGGGTATATAGTAATCGGTACGTCCGTCCGTCCGTCTGTCTGTTACGCTTTGGGGTACCCATCTCTTATCCGCAACTCCTCTCATACAACTGAATGAAATTTTTTATATATCTTTTACTATTACTTTAATTGATATTAAATTCGAATTTGAAAAATTATATTTTAGATATATGGAAACACTTGTTCACTTTCGAAAAGTACGTGATTCTTGATGAATCCCCAACCAAGCTCCGGATATCAGTAGATGTTTCTCCAAAGAATGGTTGCATCTAATCTCCTTTAGGACGTTATTATTGAAGGGACACGCGCATAACGCAGTTTTGTTTTCTATAGTATTCAATACATCGGTAAAATTATTTTTATCACCCTCCCGTGCTCCTCCAGTTCCTACGGCCATAAGATTACAACCAGTTTTCCTCTTCGCTTAATACAATTTATAGCTATGGATGAGATTTCATTAAATTTCCTTTTTTTTTAACTTCCTCTTTTAGTATTTTCATACGAAAGCCGGATAGGCTCATTTCTGAGAAGAAAAAAAAAATTAACTCGTTATAACGAGTTAATTATCTCGTTATAACGAGTTAGTATCTCGTTATAACGAGTTAATTATCTCGTTATAACGACTTAGTTATCTCGTTATAACGTGTTAATTATCTCGTTATAACGAGTTAATTATCTCGTTATAACGAGTTAATTATCTCGTTATAACGAGATAATTAATTCGTTATAACGAGATACTAACTCGTTATAACGAGATAAGTAATTCGTAATAACGAGATAAAACTAAGTCATTATAACGACATAATTAACTCGTTATAACGAGATACTAAGTCGTTATAACGAGATAATTAACTCGTTATTATGAGTTAAATATCTTTTTATCTTTTCAGAAATGAGCCTATCCGCTTTCATATTTTCATACCTATAGTCGCGAATTTTGTGATTTTTTCTGGCATGGCATCCTTATTATATAATATTTTGATGTATAATATATTATGGGTGAGAAAGTTTTAACCAGTACAGACAGCTAACGTGGAGTAGTCATTGGCAAAGAATTTTTTTTTAATTTTTAAAATTGCAAAGCAATCATTTTTGAATTTCATTAAATAGTTTACAAGTAGAAAAATGTGCCCGGAACGGAAGAGGGCTTGAAAGGGTTTGTATGTGAATGCTTATTTCTAGCATCAAACTTCTTTAAGTTAAAACTTCTGTCCAAGTCCTTTGAAAGTACACGCAATTCCCAATCCTCCCGCCCCTCCCTTTTTGAAGCTGAAATTATAAACCATACTGACATACTGAGAGTTGTAGATAGAGCGACAAAATTATTTCATTAGTCAATATAGAGGCACAACTCAAGAAATGACTTAGGAAAAATTTAAGATAAGATTGTTTCGTGAAACAGCTGTGACAAATCTTAGGAACTTCCTAAGTTATAACTTAGGCATATCTTAAGTTATGTCTTACGATATATCTTAGGAAACGTTTGTGAAACAGGCCCCTGATGTGTACAATGATAAAACATTACCTTTTATTGGTGACTCAGTCTCAATTAGTGAAATTGTGATGCCAGCCGTGAAAGGTTGTCTGGGTGACAAACTAGTGCATGTAATTGTACTACTAGATACTGATGAATGTATTTGTGTTATAATTAAAGGTTAGAAAGTGATAAGGAACTTTTTAAAAAAAATATCATATAAATACCGGTACATATACTTATATAAAAGAAGAAATATGACCTTTTTTAAACGTGCTAACTTCAGCGAATTGTTATTTTTATTTTAATGAGGGTATTCGGACACCTAGAAAAACACATACGAGTATTACTCAAAATACACCATCATCCGATGAAACCTAGCGCCAATGGTTTACACTGTGGTCCTGAAAACTTTAGAGAAAATTATATACAGAATCTGCAGCTAATACCTATATACGCAGAATGCATGTTCTCTCTCTTTCTTTCTCTCCATTTCAGTCGCGCTCTATTGACCAAGATTGATCACGTGATCTGACCCTGAATGCGTCACACTGAGATTTGATTTCAATCGAATAGCAGTGATTTGCATTTTGCTTCTGCAAAAAGCCTTCCAAGCGATTTATCCAAGCGTTCTTTCATCATCGAAGTCACAGAAGAAGATAACTTCAGTCTGAGGTAAGTTTATTTCTGCAGAAATCGTTAATTTTTAACTTAGTTAATAAAACAATTTTTGTTGACAACGTGAACATTAGTGAGTACTCGATTGTTCCCGCCGGCCGCCATTTTCAGGTCACGGTCCTATATATTATTTAGTCACACAATTTGATTGGTATATGAAATATTTGTTTACATTATTACCATACATTGTAATTTTAACATATTTATTAGTTCTGTGTAATTAGTAACAGTTTGAATAAAAGGTGCAATAGCGGGAAACGTCTTCATGCATAATGACTGCGCATGCTCCTGGGCATGTTGGGAGGTGTGTGGAAATTTTCTTCCACTCAAACTAAATTTCAGGTGTCTAAAACGTGTTTATGTAATATTAAACCAATACTTATTAATAACCAATGATAACAAAAGTCGTCATTGCCCATGTATTGGCCTGCTTAGTTATTCAAGAGATGCTTTTTCAGGCGTGGATCAAGGGTTTTTTTTTTACCAGGTCCACTTGAATAAACTTGGTAGGTTGTCATTTCACACAAAGATTGCCCATGACCAGGTCCACCCTTTCAAAGAATATTCTTGACAAGCAGAAAAAAGAATGTTTAAAGATTGCCCATGACCCAAGGGTGTGTCATGACCTTGACCCAAGGTCATTTGGGGAAGTTCAAGGTCACTGGAAGAAAAATTTCATAATTCATGTTTGATACATATCTTTATTATGGAAAAACTTACTTCTGAAAAACCCAGCGGGGGGTATTTTGTCCCGTTTGGACAGTTCTAGTTCTAGTAGCTTAAAAAAATTTTTTGTGATGGATGTCAAACTTTGTATGCTGATACATAATGATGAGAGCCACTGGACAACCCCTTGATGTTACATTTCTTAAATTTAGATATTTGTCTGAACTTGTCTATTTTTTTTTAAACCTGTCTCTAATCTTCCTTGTGACGATCAATCTTGCATAGTTGGATTTGAAAATCAATTTCAAAGAAACTGTAATGAAGATATTTTCATCAAACTTCACACTTTTATAAATACATAAAAATAAACTGGTAAACTGGTGAAAGCTATGAAAACCTGTTATAATTTTTGCCTTTTATCTTCCTTAATTGTGATCTTGACCTCACAATTTTTATTCAAACATTTAAGAGATCTCTCTTTACCTTGGAAAGATATCTCCAAAAGTAAAAGAGATATCTCTGTAGGTGAAAGAGATATAATGTCACTTTAATGTAATCAGATATATATCTCTTTTCATGAAAGAAATATCTCTCAAGGAGAAATAGGAATCTGTTCATGTGAAAGAGATATCTCTCTAATCAAAAGAGATGTCTCTCTAAGTATAAGAGATATCTCTGTAACTTCAGGTTTAAGTTGAGAGATATCTCATTTTTTTAAAGAGATATCTCTCTAAATTGAGAGATAATCTCTGTATAGCAAAAGGGCTTGCCATAACTTGGCCAATTTTGACCAAACTTGGTACAAAGCATCCTTATATTAAAGGAAGTTTAAATTGTTAATGTGAAGGACCAAGTCCTTTTCCAAGGGAGATAATAAAAAAAAGACAAAAATAGGATGGGGTCATTAAAAAATCTTCCTCTATGAGCAATGTGGCCCATGGGCCTCTCGTTAAAGGCTAGTCCTACAGTTATAGTCTTATTATACCCCCCGCAAATGAAGTTTGGGGGGTATATAGGAATCACCTTGTCCGTCTGTCTGTCCTTCTGTCTGTCTTTCTGTCCGTCTGTTTGTGCAATCGTGTCCGGTCCATATCTTTCTTACAGAGGGACATTAGAATCTACTACTCCACACTAAGGTTGCTTATGACCTAAGGGTGTGTCATGACCTTGACCCAAGGTCATTTGGGAAAGTTCAAGGTCACTGGAAGAAAAATTTCATAATTCATGTCCGGTCCATATCTTTCTTATGGATAAACTTGGTAGGTTCTCATTTCACACAAAGATTGTCCATGACCCAAGGGTGTGTCATGACCTTGACCCAAGGTCATTGGGGAATTCAAGGTCACTGGAAAAAAAAATTTCATAATTCGTGTTTGATACATATTGTTACGTTTCATGAAGTGTACCTGTGAAATTCGGGTTAACTCTTGTTTACAAGTTTGGAATATATGGAACTTGAACCCGATGTTTATAAACTCCGTAAATATTTGTCAATGAACAGTTAACGAAAGAAATGAACAATAATTGATTTAATGACTTTATTAATTTCACATGTATGATTTAATGACAAAGTGATGTATTTTGTATGTTTTATATGGGTACAACGTTAATAATTTAGTAGGTAATTTTGTTGGTCAAAACCCGCTAACTTGTTGATTGCATTGATTGTGACGTAACAGGTATCTGATTGTCTCTTACGTCATCATAACAACTTTTGTCTATATAAACCAGCTGTTTTGAGTTTAGACTTCAGTCGGCTGTGGGGAGCGACTCGGAGCACACAGCCTTCCCTGGTAAGGGAAAAGTGACCTAAGTCACTTTGGGGAACGACTCCGTATACTTCGGTTTTAAGACGGTACCAAGTCTATGTATACGAAACCATTAAAGGGAACCAAGTTATTAGGAACGTCCTGGATTGACCATCGGTTGGTCACCTTTTTGTTAACCAAATAACGTTGTACCAACCAAGTTACTGTGTACCATTTTGTGTGTTTATAAGTGAACCATTTGATCGTCTTAATAAATGTTATAAACTTTTAACAAGTGTTATTCCTAACAAACATTACAGTACAGGCAACGCGGATCCCGTATTTCCCGCGTCCCCGCCGCGGTATAATCACAACGCGGTATTTGGCCAGGTAGACAGGTAAACCGCGTTCCCTCCGCGGGAAATTCATCACTTACCTGTCCCCGCCGCGGTTAAATCATCGATCAATTACTGACAATTAGTATCGTAAACAAACAGGAGTTATCTCCCCGAATTGCAATTTGCGAATTTTCCCTGTAACAAAAAAACAAACAAACAAAATAACAAAAAAAAAACAAAAACAAACAAACAAAAACCGTGTATTTATTAATAAATTTTGCTATGAATAGAATTTAAACTAAGAAAAAATAAGTTTATTTTTGTTTCTAAAATTACATATCAATCTTTGAAATTGAATAGAAAATTTTATTAAATTGTTACGTCTTTGCAATTGCTTAATTATTTTGTGTTATTAAGAATCTATCAAGAAACAAAATTAAATACTAGAAATTTTAATTAGTTTTTTTTTTAATCTTCATATTATATGCAAACTGTAATAAATGTTGAACTCAGACTGTTTAAGTTTCGATGAACGATTTTCAGCATTCATTTGAAAAAAAAAGATGTACATCTTTTAAAAAATGTACTTCTTCATATTGTTTATTAATTAATTTCGATTTATTGTATATAAAATGTACAGGCTTTTTCTTAAAGTGTCAAATTACCGGAAAACATCCGATGACGAGCATTTGCAGTTACATGTAGTGGGCACGTGAACTTAAATTTTCTTTATCCAAGATATCAAGGAAAAGTTCTATTCTTCTTTATTTCTCATCGTTTATGTTCTGTTCCCAAATTAAGTTAATTTAATTAATTAATTTTCTTTAATGTATTTCCCTCTTTTATATAAATGTGCAGGCATTTTTCTCAAATTGTCAAATGACCGGAAAGCATTCGATGACGAGAGTTAACTTTGAACACGTGAACTTTATACAAGAGATCAAGAAAAAATATCGTTTTTCACCTTCACATTAACATGTTTTACTTTTTAATACAATGTCTTTCTTTTTAATTTTAATATTTCTCGATTTTCGTGTTCAATAGATAAGATAGGATGTGCAGGTGTAATGATAAACTTCACAGACGAAAGTATAGTTTATATTAATAAATAGTCAATGCAAAAATTCATATATTTTTGTTTTCTTTGACAATTTCTGTTTCTTTGTGTATTAAGTATTAGCCGCGATCATTTCCTGTGTATAGGGATTAGCAGTGCCTGAGCAGGAAACGATATGCCCTGGGGGTTTCACACCTGTCTTATAGTATACCTTGGGTAACGCTTGCTGAATGTGCACGTCGTTGTCTAGCCATTCAACAACACATTTGATTCATTGTTTCATTATTATTTCATCGATATCATTTTCAGATGCGATATTAGCCTTGGAATTTGTGTAAAATTATTGTTGCTTTTTTTTAAACGGAGTGTATAAAAAGAATAAAAGTAAAAAAAAAACTTTTAAAACAAATTAATGAAGTATTTGATATCAATTAAATCAAATAATGATCCATTACTATGTTATTTCGTGTCTGTTTATATCTTTACCAGTTAGAAGATTGAAAGAGAGAGAGAGAGGAGATAGAGAGAAGAAAAATATCACAGTATTAAGGCACGTGCATGGTCGTTTTTCCTCCCTTTTGATCAGAGTATCAATTTCTTAAGTTTAGCGAATAAAACTACCGCTGATTTATCAGTTTATTGACCATTTGTCGAATTTGTCTAAGTTTTATTGTTATTTATCGAGAGACTTGTTTATGATCCACTTTCTTCTTTCGTTTAGCATATGTACATGACATGTAATTTGAATTACTTCCCTTTTTGTCGCCAGATTACAACGACAGATTTTGGGGTAAGATAAAATGTATTTTTGCTATAAAATTTGATTAAGAAAAACACAGTATATTAAAATTGTCGAATTCTTGAAAATATTTATTTGAAACAAAAAATTTAAAAAGGATTCTGTCTGCAACAAAAACATTCTTTCTTTCTTGCATTTCAATTCATGAGCTACACATGAAAAAAAAAACGGCTTCGTTTTACAATGTCGTAGGAAAACGCATACAGGTAATACACTCAGGTAACATCCCTGTGTAGATAGGTAGTGTGTACACTAGACAGCGTCGTTCCCTCGGGGCTTCTCATCCGCTTCGAGTAAGCTCCACTCCACACCAAACTTACCTGAGGAAAACCGAACGGTTACACAGAAAACTTGAAGCATGGCAACTTGCTGATTAAAATAAGTTAATTTCTGTGTTGTGTGTTCAAATATTTTAAGGGTCCATATTTGTGTTTGTGTTTTATTTGAACCAGAGAAAACTGAAATTTGTTTATGTTCATAAACATGATTTTAGTAATTTTCGAAAAGAGCAGAAAATAGAAATACATTCAAATACTGGCTATGATATTATTGATATTCTGAATAGAAATACCTGTGATTATTTTATTAACAAGAACCCCCCCCCCCAACAAAAAGGTCGATATTTAGTTCATAGTGTTACAGTGTAGCGCATAATAATGGAGCAACGGTATTCCTACACTTACGCGTGTTTTGTTAAAATTTAATTGTAATTATGTATAATTATGTATCACTATCTATCATCGTTTTTCATGCTATTATTTATAACAGACATGTATACAGAAGTAACGGTACTTTTCTAAAGGAAACCAAATGACTGATATAATCTCGCAGATAAATAAACATAGCTACATGTAACTGCAACTGCACGGGCTAATTACGAACAGCGGATTACAGTGCATATAAAGAGAAGCGATATCATAACATTCTTTAAATTTTAATTATACCTTTTTAGCAATTTGAAGATCATTTGGGGTGGCATTATTGATTTTGAAAATAAACTTTAAGTTAATATATTCGATAAATTATTCGACTTTATTTCATCCTATACTGTACATGTATTACTGTTAACAGACGTTATTGAGAATTAATTAATTTTGAGTGACCATTGGTAAAAAAAAAAGGAAAAAAAAAAGATGTTTTTTTATTAAACAATTTGAAAAAACTTAAAAATGAATTTTTAAAGAATCCATGTAATGGTATAAATCTATTAATATTAATGTGGTCGTAATCCTCCTTCCCCCCCCCCCCCCCCTCATTTCGACACGATTAAAAATCGACGATACTTTACAGGTAAGAACATCTAAGCTGAAGAATAACGGTAGGGGCCCTGCCGCGGTGTAAACACGGTCTCAGGTAGCACCGCGATCAAAACCCGCGACGGTGTAACGCGGAAAGGATTAATACACCGCGGAGGGGACGCGGTCTAATACGGGATCCGCGTTGCCTGTACTGTATTTAAAGTGACCAAAAATTGGTCATTACGTCAACCAAAGAAGTAACCAAAAGTTGGTCATTACGTCAACCAAAGAAGTGACCAAAAGTTGGTCATTACGTCAACCAAATAAGTGACCAAAAGTTGGTCATTCCCATTATATAAACTGTGACCAACGTTACCATCAAATCTCGACCAGTGACCAGAAAACCAATAGCGGCCCACGAGTTAATTATAACACGATACCCTCGGTTTCGTTACATTGGTGGCAGCGGTGGGATCCGCTATTCTGTGAAGTGTGAACCTAATTATTACAAAGATGTCGAGGAACGAAAAATTGGTTGAGGAAAGTGACCATAATACAGAACCAAAAGAACTACAGTTTATCGACGGTACTCCAAGCAAAGAAGTTCTTTTGCGGGTTAATAACAACGACCAGATAGGAGACGGCAGTGCAGTCAACGCATGTACCAACGACAGCTTACGCACAATACTACAAGAATTAAAAACTTTGAAGTCCCAAATGAACCTATTACAATCTCAAGTGAGACCAACGAGTGCTAATGACCAATATGTAAACCAAAATTGCGTTCAATCTGGTACCAGTATTACGTCTGAAGATGACCAAATGTACAGTGAACATCAACCATACAGAAATATATCTCTACAAAATTCGTATGACGAATTTCGTAATCATGAACATACAAGGACGAGTTGGTCAAACCCGACGGTACCACAAAGTTACACTACCAATAATAGGACCAACGAATTTCATCCGACCATGCGCAGTTTCGATTATGATGTACCAAATTATGGTCACACAAGACAAGCCCATGACCACGGATTCAGGCGTACCCCGGAACCTAAAGGGAGAAAACCAGCAACGTTCGATGGTGCCATGAATTGGAACGACTATATAATGCATTTCGACATAATCGCCCAATTGAACCACTGGAATGAGGAAACAAAGGCATTAGAGTTGGCTACCAGTCTACGCGGCCCGGCACTGAGCGTTTTGAGTGACCTACAACCAGAATCTCGGTATAATTTTCGTCACCTTGTTACCGCACTAGCAGCAAGATTTGACTCAGAAAACCAAACAGAAATCTATAAGACGCAACTAAATAGCAGAATACGGAAGAGAAACGAAACGATCACAGAGTTAATGCAAGACATAAAGCGACTTACGAGGATGTCATACCCGAACGCACCCTTAAGTTTCCGCGACCAGATAACAAAAGATTCGTTCATCGGAAGTTTAAATGACCAAGAAATGGAATGGGCAGTATTTCAAGGAAAACCTAAAGACCTAGAAGATGCAGTGCGACTGGCATTGGAATATGAGGCCTTTCAACAAGCACGGGAGAAACGAAATAAAGTTGCAGTGCGAATGAAGACAGAGGAACCAGCGTATACCCACAGAAATAATTACGAAACAGACCTAGTAGCGATGATAAACCAAAACACAAATAAAAAAGTTCACGAGAAAGGTCCCTGTTTTTACTGCAAGAAAGATGGTCACATCAAAAGAGAATGCAGATTACTACAACGGCACCTAAATAATGAAAAATACGGAAACCAAAGAAAACCGGAATACGTAAAAGACGTAAAAGACGTGATGACCAGAGAACCCGAGAACCAGGGAAACGCACAGTAGTTGACGTCGGCAGCCGAACGTCAACTACAAAACAGAAAAGGCCACATGTTTTTGGAATAAAGAACTCAAATACTCGCAGTACCAACTTATTAACAATTGTGCTTGTTAACAATGTGAAAATTGATTGTGTCATTGACACAGGTTCAGTTTTAACAGTTATCCACCCAAAGAAATATTACGCGATAGAAAGATGTGTGAGACCTAAATTATTTCCAAACTGTAGTAACTTACAAATGGCCAACGGTGATTTAGTTGTACCAGAAGGTCAGACTGAAATTCAAATTTGTATTGATGAGGAAGTTACCGAACATAAAGTGATCGTCACTGACGTTGAGTCAGATATGATTTTAGGTCTTGATTTTCTGAAACAGCATAATTGTCAATTGAATTTGGGTGAAGGAACTCTTACATTGGGAAAGAATAAATTACCATGTGACCTTAAGAGTGAACACAATCCTGTGTTCAAAATTTGCGTACAAGAAACTTTACGTAAGGGTTAATGTACGAGTAGCGCTCCATTCCTTAAAAGTAATGGAGCCGAGGCCCCGAAGGGGCCGAGGCCCATTACTTTTAAGGAATGGAGCGCTACGAGTATATTAACCCGCGTAAAATCCGCCTTTCTGAATGCTTGTTTTTATTGTTTGTTAATACATATAAAAGAATTTTTATATGATACATTGTAAATACTTTTTACGTATTAGTAGTATTACCGGTATTTATATATAATATAAAAAGAAAAACTAAAAAAAAAAGTGTACTGAAGTTAATCTAAACCCATTTCTCTCAACAGCTTCGTTAGCTCAGGGAAATTAGCATCGGACTGCTATGGTGAGGGTACCGGGTTCGAATCTCATCGTGGGTGCTCTAATTTTCTTAATGTGAAACTAACCTTTACAATTTTCTAAAACTCTTCTCTAAAATTTTCTAAGTTCTTTCCTTGGTAGAGGCACGGAAAGGAGAATAAGACCATAACAAATTCCGTTTTCAATGTAATTTGCAACTCTCCATTCCATATAAGTAATGGAGCGCTCAAACAAAAGAATGACGTCATAGGTGGATTTTACAACATGATAATGATGACCGACAACTATGTGAACCTCGTGACGAGAAGGAGACAAACGACGCTGAGAAGCATATCAGAGACTGTACCGTTGGTGACTCAAAGAAGAATCAACCAAGGGAAGTCGGAGGAAAACCGGATCAATGTTTAGCTAGGGAACCACTGGAACAAGTGGCCAACGACATCCTTGGTCCTTTACCACGGACCAAGAAGGGTAACAAGGACGTTGTTACCAGTTCAGATTATTGCACCCGATGGATAGAAGCAACCGATAACCAGAAACGAAAGTATGGCACCAAGTCAAACCAGATTAAGTACACCCCAGGACAATGTATGTGGATTGCATCAAAGTCAAGGACCAAAGGAAGATGTCCTAAACTTAAGGTTCATTGGAATGTACCTTACACAGTGTTAAGTGCCGTGTCCGATTCGGTATTCAAAGTGAGAAAGTCTACAGCCGAGAAACCAAAATATGTGAATCATGACCAGATGAAGCTGTTTTGTGGTGAAGCAGATGACATTATATCCGTGTAACGCGTATCTCGAAAGACATTACCAGTGGACTTGAATAAGTCATTGATTAAATACCCCGAAACGAGGACGTTTCGACTTAAGAAGGGGGTAATGTTACGTTTCATGAAGTGTACCTGTGAAATTCGGGTTAACTCTTGTTTACAAGTTTGGAATATATGGAACTTGAACCCGATGTTTATAAACTCCGTAAATATTTGTCAATGAACAGTTAACGAAAGAAATGAACAATAATTGATTTAATGACTTTATTAATTTCACATGTATAATTTAATGACAAAGTGATGTATTTTGTATGTTTTATATGGGTACAACGTTATTAATTTAGTAGGTAATTTTGTTGGTCAAAACCCGCTAACTTATTGATTGCATTGATTGTGACGTAATAGGTATCTGATTGTCTCTTACGTCATCATAACAACTTTTGTCTATATAAACCAGCTGTTTTGAGTTTCGACTTCAGTCGGCTGTAGGGAGCGACTCGGAGCACACAGCCTTCCCTGGTAAGGGAAAAGTGACCTAAGTCACTTTGGGGAACGACTCCGTATACTTCGGTTTTAAGACGGTACCAAGTCTATGTATACGAAACCATTAAAGGGAACCAAGTTATTAGGAACGTCCTGGATTGACCATCGGTTGGTCACCTTTTTGTTAACCAAATAACGTTGTACCAACCAAGTTACTGTGTACCATTTTGTGTGTTTATAAGTGAACCATTTGATCGTCTTAATAAATGTTATAAACTTTTAACAAGTGTTATTCCTAACAAACATTATTTAAAGTGACCAAAAATTGGTCATTACGTCAACCAAAGAAGTAACCAAAAGTTGGTCATTACGTCAACCAAAGAAGTGACCAAAAGTTGGTCATTACGTCAACCAAATAAGTGACCAAAAGTTGGTCATTCCATTAACCAATTAAGTGACCAAAAATTGGTTATTAACCATTATATAAACTGTGACCAACGTAACCATCAAATCTCGACCAGTGACCAGAAAACCAATAGCGGCCCACGAGTTAATTATAACACGATACCCTCGGTTTCGTTACAATATCTTTATTATGGAAAAACGTACTTCTGAAAAACCCAGCGGGGGGTATTTTGTCCCGTTTGGACAGTTCTAGTTGCAATCTTTCCACATATAAAAAGAGACTTAATAAAGGATCATTTTTCTTTTTATAATTTTATTGCTTTTGCAAAGTTTCAAGTCCCAACTGCTACTTTTCTCCTCCTATGTTTTACATGTAAATACAAACCTGTAGAACTACAGTCTAGACAGAGACTTCTGGTTATGTTCTTAACTAGAAGTGTGGAATCAAAATAAAACTATGCAAGTTTGATGTTACATATACTTATAATATTAAGAACCAGGAACAGGCACTTCTCCTTTGTTTTAAATTAAATGTTTTTCGTTATAACTTTATTTAAGTTTTAAAATATTTTAAAGCAGTTGAGAATGAAAACTGGTAAGCATCAATTCATCATAAACCAGTTTGCTATAAGGGTGTTTCTCTGTATTTTGAGTTTCAAGAAAATTTTTTTTTTTTTAAATGAAGATTTTATTTTTATAGAATGGAGCCTAGACGATCTACACGAGTTCGACAGCACCCCCGGTGGTTTGCCGACTACGTTGTGGACTTTCCTGTAAGTGATAAAAGATTAACTTGTAACAAATTTTATTTAAGAAGTAGGGGGGAGGGGCAGAGAAGAGAATTAAAGTGTTGTTTGTGATTTACACCCCCCTCTCTGAATGCAAAATTTAATAAAACTTTTCATTGGAAGATTAAATTTTGTAGTTACAGTCCCTGAAACGTTCTACTTTCCCACCTGAACGGTGAACGAACGGTGAACGAATGCAGAGCGAACGGCGAGTGAACGATGTGCGAACACTGAACGCAAATTGGTGAACGCAGAACACGAATGGAGCGCAAACGCGAGCGCAAAGTGAACGGTGAACGCAAGATAAACGATTTATTCAGAATTCCTCCGATCTTTTCCTTACATTGAAATTATTCTTTAATTCTAATTTCAGGTGCTTTAATATAAATACACAGTAAATAAATAAATAAATAATAAAAACATTTTTTTTCTGTACATATATGCCTATGATTTAAATCGATAGTTTTATAACACGATTTTAATTGTCGCAAAACATGTGTATTTGTTACCGAACGCGTGTAGTTTAAATATAAAATTAATCTATTTATATATATAGTAAATTTGCTTATCTTTTCACTAATAAAAAAATGTGGACTTAATAGAAGATAAAACAACTACTTATAGAATGAATTAATTACATTGTACGCGGTTGAATCAACCATGCATGTATTTCCGTGCCAAGGTGACTCTGAGTAAAATAACGGATTTTTTTATTGAATTCACAATTGTCTGTTGACTTATTGCATAAAACCTCTCGTTTTTAGCTCACCTGAGCCGAAGGCTCAAGTGAGCTTTTCTGATCAAAATTTGTCTGTCGTCGGCGTCGTTGTCGGCGTCGTCGGCGTAAACTTTTCACATTTTCATCTTCTTCTCAAGAACCACTGGGCCAATTTCAACCAAACTTGGCACAAAGTATCCTTGGGTTAAGGGGAATCAAGTTTGTTCAAATGAAGGGCCACGCCCCCTTCAAAGGGGAGATAATTATGAATTTGTGAAAAATTTATGGCATTTTTAAAAAATCTTCTTCTCCAGAACCGCTGGGCCAGGAAAGATGAAACTCATGTGGAATCATCCTCAGGTAGTGTGGATTCAAGTTTGTTCAAATCATGACCCCCGGGGCTAGGGTGGGGTCAAAATGGCCGACCCAATTTTTACATAGGAATATATAGGAAAAATCTTTAAAAATCTTCTTCTCAAGAACCACTTGGCAAGGAAAGATGAAACTCATGTGGAATCATCCTCAGGTAGTGTAGATTCAAGTTTGTTCAAATCATGACCCCTGGGGCAAGGGTGGGGCCAAAATGGCCGACCCAAGTTTTACATAGGAATATATAGGAAAAATCTTTAAAAATCTTCTTCTCCAGTACCACTGGGCCAGGAAAGATGAAACTCATGTGGAATCATCCTCAGGTAGTGTGGATTTAAGTTTGTTCAAATTATGACCCCCGGGGCTAGGGTGGGGCCAAAATGGCCGACCCAAGTTTTACATAGGAATATATAAGAAAAATCTTTAAAAATCATCTTCTCAAGAACCACTAGGACAGGAAAGATGAAACTCATGTGGAATCATCCTCAGGTAGTGTAGATTCAAGTTTGTTCAAATCATGACCCCTGGGGCAAGGGTGGGGCCAAAATGGCCGACCCAAGTTTTACATAGGAATATATAGGAAAAATCTTTAAAAATCTTCTTCTCCAGCACCACTGGGCCAGGAAAGATGAAACTCATGTGGAATCATCCTCAGGTAGTGTGGATTCAAGTTTATTCAAATCATGACCCCCGGGGCTAGGGTGGGGCCAAAATGGCCGACCCAAGTTTTACATAGGAATATATAGGAAAAATCTTTAAAAATCTTCTTCTCCAGTACCACTGGGCCAGGAGAGTTGAAACTCTTGTGGTATCATCGTCAGGTTGTGTTGATTCATGTTTGTTGAAATCATGACCCCTGGGGCAAGGGTGGGGCCAAAATGGCCGACCCAAGTTTTACATAGGAATATGTAGGAAAAATCTTTAAAAATCTTCTTCTCAAGAACCACTGGGCCAGGAGAGATGAAACTCATGTGGAATCATCCTCAGGTAGTGTAGATTAAAGTTTGTTCAAATCATGACCCCCGGGGCTAGGGTGGGGCCAAAATGGCCGACCCAAGTTTTACATAGGGATATATAGGGAAATCTTTTAAAATCTTCTTTTCATGTACTTCAAAGCTATGATTTGTGATATTTATATGGAATCATCCTCAGGTAGTGTAGATTCTAGTTTGTTCAAATGATGAATGCCTGGAGGGGGGTGGTGGAGTAAATTCAAGCCTGATGTGCTCAGGTGAGCGCTGTGGCCCCTGGGCCTCTTGTTTAAAATTTTAATGCAAAATATTCTTACCGTAATTATGTGTCTTTTGTATTCTTTTAAGATGATTATTTTAGCTAACTTCTACAGGTATATGTAGACATTTCCCGGCTGTGATTATACTCGGCAAGATGATGGAAATTAAGAGGCATTCAAAAATTATTTGTAATAGATTAAATTTTCAAAACTAAATAAGTAATGTGCTGTCGTAGTTTTTATTTAACAGAGATATGTACGAGAGAGAGAGATAATTATTTTTCCTAAATATTCCAAGCAGTAAAGGTAATCAGTTTTTTTAGATTAGCAAATCCATTTGACAGTAATCATTGGGTTTTTTTCCGTCATCAAGTTCACACGTTTCACAGGAAGTGCACGTGTTTCTCCTGTCACTCAATATCACTCGACACAGTGGAGGCGTGGAAATCACGTTTCACCGAACATGCTGAAGGCAGTCACTTAGTATTTCCAAGAAGTTTTAATATTTTTCCCTATTTTTTCTAGATCTGATTTTTGCATTCCAGCAGAAAAATAAATAAATAATGGGAATATGAAAATACTCACTAAAAATTTTATTCCGGGAGAAAAGGAACGGGGGGGGGGGGGGGGGGGGTGTTAATTATACTGAATGGCAAACATATATTTAGGTACGGTGAAAGAAAGAATTTTCCTTCTCTAATAATAGACTGTTTTAAGCAGTTGGTCTTTTCTAAAATTTAAAATCAAGCTATCGATCAATTTAATTAGCTCTAAAGATATTTAATGAAGTAAAATTATCTGCAGTACTGTTCATACTTCTCAGACCTACGTGTAGTTTAAAATACGTTTTACTGTAGAAATATTTTTTGGTGTATTCTTGTCTTGTAAAAGTCACTTGGATTAATTATTATACATTCATTAATGATTTGTCGTCTTTAACATTGCAAAAAATTGTTGCCGTGCATGAAGCATTTGTACACTCCCCTATTTTAAATTTAATATTTTAGCATTGTTCTACATACATGTAGGTACTTAATGTATTATTTTCCAGGGAAATTTCATGAATAAAGTAACAGCTGAATTATAATAATAGAAATATGAATATCATAGATGATTTTGCAATGAAATAATTATTCTTCAAACACAGTATCTAAGTTATTTAATTAATAAACGTGTAAATCCTTACCATCAAAAAGATAAGTCCTTTCACTTCGGAGTTCCGAATGACAATGAAGACTGAACGATAAGTGAACGCAAAGTAAACGGAACGAAGAGCAAACGGTGAACGCAATAATGTGAACGGAAAATGCACGCTGAACGAACGGTGAACAAATGCTGAACGAACGGTGAGTGAACGGAAATATGGGAAAGTAGAACGTTTCAGGGACTGTATCCCACCTCTTTCCTTAATTTCTACTGGATTATCAGGGCTCGACATTAACTTTTTTTCCTACTTGTCCATTCGGACAAGTGACCAAGATATTTACTTGTCCGAACTTCAACTTCACTTGTCCGAAAATTTCTCAATGAATGTCTTGTTATGTCAACTTAAAGACAATCAAAAAATTAAATGTGCTTGATTTATTACTGTTGTTAGGCCAGCATTTTTTTATTTTTAGGTTTACGAACATCAGAATGAAAAAGTCCCGTAGGAGGAGGAAATAAAAAAAAAAAAATTATATTTTGGATACATTGTCGACTTTTCTACATTAATTTTTGCTTCTTTTTTTATGCTCTCCTAACAGGCCTCTTGCCACTGGACACATAAGGGTTACAAAGGGGAAAATACAATCTTTAATTATTTATTTCATCATCTACCAGTTGGGGGCAGTGATATAAATCTTTTGATGTTGGACAAAATACAGATTTTTAAAAAAAAATCAATTTTTAAAATCTCTTTTAATATATCTTCATTTTTGTTTTTAATGTGTGTTAGGTAGAAATTATTCCAAAATATTATATACTTGAGACCTATAAAAGTAATAATTCCTTTCATAAAACAGACAGGGAGTATTCCCAAGGAGTATTGAGGAGTAGGGTGGAATTTTTTTCAGTTAAGTGTAAAATAATTTTTCTGGCTGCCATAAACGATACTACATGCCTGTATATATTTGTTTATCTTGGACAGGCGCAATAAATGAAACAAAAATTCTTATGGGTTTTATATTTATTTGGCGCTGTTGGGCACGGCTGAATTACACAAAATATTATTTCGGGCCTCCAAAGCAACGGGTAGGCCCAGCAACAACAACAACATTTCATTTCAACAACAACAACAACATTTCAGTACAACATCAACATACAACATATCAGGTGACCTTGACCCTGGGAGATGCAGAGGTCAAGGTCACATAATAAAAACTTGCAATGCAAGAATAATATTCACACATCCATGACTCTGGGAGGTGCAGAAGTCAAGGAAGCAAAAAAACATAGTTTTGTTTACACTGTCACAATATTTACATGGTATTCAACTTTGACCCTGGGTGGTGCAGCGGTCCAATAATGAACAAATATTATATGATAGTTAAATTGATGTATGCTGCTCAGTTCACAAGTTCACAGACAATCTTCAAAATGATAGCTGTGCCGGATATGTAGGTACAGATGACCTCTTGCCTTGTATTTTCCACTGAAAAGAAATAACAGAAACACCAGCAGTATCTATTCAACAATGTATATTTGGGGGATTAAGGGGAGGGAGGGATTTTAAATCTCTATACTTAGTCGTTTTCTAAAATTTGAATAACACCAACCTTGCAACTAGCGTGTAGCCGGCAAAGAGAGAGTTTGCCGCATGAGTGCTTTCTTTATATATAACTGAAGGTTAGATAACTCGTGCCAAAATAAGGAGAGGTAACTGCGCCAAAAAAATTGCGCTGCCAAGATAAAAGCATCTTATTCGCATATAGGCGAGATAGATGCCATATTATCTTGGACAGGCGCAATAAATGAAACAAAAATTCTTATGGGTTTTATATTTATTTGGCGCTATTGGGCACGGCTGAATTACACAAAATATTATTTCGGGCCTCCAAAGCAACGGGTAGGCCCAGCAACAACAACAACATTTCATTTCAACAACCAACATATCAGGTGACCTTGACCCTGGGAGATGCAGAGGTCAAGGTCACATAATAAAAACTTGCAATGCAAGAATAATAACACATCCATGACTCTAGGAGGTGCAGAAGTCAAGGAAGCAAATAAACATAGTTTTGTTTACACTGTCACAATATTTACATGGTATTCAACTTTGACCCTGGGTGGTGCAGCGGTCCAATAATGAACAAATATTATGTGATAGTTAAATTGATGTATGCCGCTCAGTTCGCCACAAGACCCCAGTCGTATATGCTTGAACAAAGCATCTACGAATGGGGGCGCTGCCACTTTAGTAGTGGGGGTCCTGAGCGGCCTGAAACAGCCGTGACCCTTCCTCTCCAGATATCAGTCATTACCGTGATGGATAGAACCTGTATCCATGCCTAATAATTGCTTCGATACCCCCCTGGATTGTGTTTAGAAAATTTCATTTCCTAACTTAGATAAATGAACCCCATCCCTTTCAAAAAATCGGGCATGATTTTTGATGTCAGGGTAGTGGATAACAGAACCCCCATTTTGACAAACTTTGTTAGAGAAAAATGCATTTAACCTTTTTCTAGTGTTCTCCATTGCCAGGTTATTTGACGAATAACGCCAACTAATGCGGGGCAGAATATGAGACCATATTACGTGAACCAGAGGAAATTCCTCCTTAATAAATTCCAAGAATTTTATACCTAACATTCTTAATTTTCTTACTGATGTTTTCCCGATATCATTTCCACCACAGCCCATACCGAAATTAAGTACAAATTAAGTACAGAAAAAAAGTACAAAAAAAGGTCAAAAAAAGTATACTTTTTTCGACTCAATTTGGAACCAGAGATTTGGTCGTTCCAAATTGAGTCAAAAAAAGTATACTTTTTTTGTGCTTTTTGAGAACTTGTGTTCTCAGTCACAGAAGAAGGATAACAAAAGTATACTTTTGGTACATTTCTATATTTGACCAAGGTACATAAAAAGTATAATTAGAAGTACAAAAAAAGTACCTTCTTAAAACTATTAAACATATTTAAGTACCAAAAAAGTATACTTCTAGAAAAAGTACAAAAAAAGTATTCTTCCAGAAAAAGTACAAAAAAAGTATTCTTCTTGAAAAAGTACAAAAAAAGTATACTTCTAGAAAAAGTACAAAAAAAGTATTCTTCCAGAAAAAGTACAAAAAAAGTATTCTTCTTGAAAAAGTACAAAAAAAGTATACTTCTAGAAAAAGTACAAAAAAAGTATTCTTCCAGGAAAAGTACTAAAAAAGTATACTTCTAGAAAAGTACAAAAATGTATGCTAAAAAGGTGTTAAAAAAGTACAAGAAAAGTATACTTCCGGAAAAATAGTACAAAAATGTATGCGAAAAAGTTCAAAAATGTGTGCGAAAAGGTACAAAAATGTATGTAGAAAAAGTATTTAGAAAGTACTTCTTTTAGATTGATGGTTTAAAAAGGACAATAAAATGCATTAAGATCTGATATACCAAAAAAAAATTAAATCTCTTAAACTTACAGAATTGTAATTCAAATGCATGAAATTTTGACTATTTGAAATATCTCCATTAAATCATTCATTATTTTCAGTTCTATAAATCTTCCATAAATAGAGAATAAATTGGAATATAAAATCATCTATATAATTTTATAGAATAACAGTTTTTAATCCTTTTGCATCTAGTCACTACATGGTTGGAATCTCGAGGTAGGGGTGTTCCCAACCCCCCAAACTGAAATTGCATCCTACAGGCTTGTCCTGTACATGGATTTGTCACTGATTGATCACACTCACAGATCGCCTACACTCCTAAGTCTATTCAACCAATCTTTCTCTCTGTGATCTTCATTTGAATATGCTATGTGGTTTCACCCTTCAACATGTCTAAGCACTTTTCCTTGGGTTCTGCAAAAAAGTTTGATAATCAATTTTTTTTCCAGTTCTAAATTAAACATCACAGTTCTCAAAAAGCAGAAGTATAATTCATAAGCTAATACATGGCAGACTCACATAGTTAAGTACATGTATCATATTATTACTGGTTTGATATGATTTTTAAATTTTTTATTTTACAAAGTCAGACTACATTTAAATTTTAATATACTTACAGGTGATATGATACAGTTATATTGTTGAGGTATTTTCCCATTGCTCTGCATTTAAGTCACAGCAAAAAAAGGCACTTCTGAAAATTATAGAAGAAAAATCAGATAACTTGAACATGTAGTTGAAAGATTAAGATAACTCTAAAATTAAATTCTTAAGTTTCTTTTAAAAAAAATCTGTCTAAATTCCTCATGTTATATAACTTGAAATTTACATGTACATAATAAAAAAAGTATCCATGTGCCTCAATATTGAAGCAACCCCCACCCCCATTTGAAGTTCTTTTCAGCCTCGAAAGATGATCAGTATATTTTAAATGATAATTAACAAGTGCAACTTAAAATTTATCAGATGCATGTAAATGCT
Organism: Saccostrea cuccullata; assembly: GCF_032062105.1. Taxonomy (NCBI): domain Eukaryota; kingdom Metazoa; phylum Mollusca; class Bivalvia; order Ostreida; family Ostreidae; genus Saccostrea; species Saccostrea cuccullata. Next base: position 25,923 of record NW_026930344.1, read on the forward strand.
GATACTTATAATGCTTGTTTATCATGTTTAATTCCCCAGTATTTAATTTATTTGTATTGACTTACCCCCCCCCCCCCCTTCAATCTCAACCCCACCTTACACACACTATATACATTCTGCCTTTTAACAAACATCCATTTACTATAATATTTATTTTACAAACTTTAAATCTTACAAAATTCAGTAGACTTAGTGTTTTTTTTAAATCAGCCTAGACTTATAGCTAGGCTACAAAAATGTATGTACGTAGCCCAGTGAACGTTTCCAAATACTGAGCAGTGCTGATTGTATTATAATCTTATTGCATCAATATCATATTGAAACATTTTAGGAAATAAATATAACAAGTAATTAAATGATTCATGTTTCACAGAGCCTTAGAAAAAGCATGTTCCTAAACCCATTCAGTTAATTCAAATGTAATTTTACATCGTCATACCGATCAAAACAAACCAGAAATCGAAAACACAAATGCCCACATTATGTAAAATCTATATAGAAATTCTTCATTAAATACATTTCTATAGTGGTGAAATACATTTCCTACAAACATTATCCAAATTTTAAACATAAATATAGCCTTACCGACTTCAAAATCTCCATTTTTGGTCTCAGCATTTCAATCACACCAATTTTCAAATCGTCTCCGTAAAAATCCGCGCTTCGTTGTTGACCAATCGTTGACTTTGAAAGAGTCACGTGATTAAAAAAATAAATAAATAAATACAGAATTAGTTCATAAAAACATCAGAAATTCTCTTAATAATGTTTTTAAAATCATTAAATTTATTTTGAAGCCGTTTTTTGTGCAGTACTCGATATCTAGCTCTACCATAATTGCGACCGCCATATTGTGTAATAATCGTCGCCGCCATTTTGTTTGTTTGTTTTTTGTTTTCAATAAATTATCGAGTTCGATTTGTAAAGCCACAAGAAATTTTGAAATCCTTGTTCACTGCACAAATCCTAATAAAATTTACAGTCTTCAATCTCAATGTTGAATTATCTTTTATGCAGGCAGCATAGACGTTTGCACATGCTACTAACTTATATTTCGTGCATTGTTTATACCTGTAAACATGATGAAAGTTCTTTGTGATAAATAAAACGATAGGCATGGTGCATCTTGGAGGCTTTTGTATTTATATTCGTTCCTTGCTATTTCCGTTTATTAGAACTACACTTAGGTGACACTTATAATCATCAACTAAATGTATCAACTATATTTTACCCTTATTAATTTAACCTGTATTTCTCAATACTCGGTTTTAATCCATTTTGTTCACCACCTAGTCAAAATTATCACGTGTGATATCGTTTTCCCAGAAACTCTTGTGAATTTATGTGCAAGTTTCCACTTCACCGTCTAGACAACAAAGGTCACCGAGTACAACCACCTGTGTCACTTGAAATAAACATCGTTTGCAGAGAGAGAAAGAGAGAAAGAGAGAGAGAGAGATGTAAAATATAAACAGAATACTTGTTCATGTTAATATACATAACTCCCTTTCCAGAAATTTTACCTTTAAATAATTTAATATTTCCACAGCCAGGGGGAGATCGAGAGAGAGAGAGAGAGAGAGAGTTATTTCTGTACAGATTTACGATGTAATTTCCATCAGGTTTACTAAATCTTGATGATTATAATGAGTTTAGGACATAATTCTGTTAAACATAAAATGGACACAGTATAATAGAAATACAAATACTGTATAAAACACCCCCTCATTTCCCTGCAACAAATATGTACTAATTAAATAGCCATATATTATATATATTATTATGCTAACACCATAGTTGAATTCTGAATGCTCACATTAGAATAAAACTTTCCTAAATCATAGGAATAATTTAATAATTATTTTAATATGAACAAATTGCTAACTAATTTGATAAAAATTGTTATAAAATTTCAAAATTAATTTGAACACAATGGAAAAAAAAACTAAGTCCAAATTAGGTACATAAAAAGTACATCCTTATTTTTCTGATTTTGCCAAAAAAGTTTAAGTCCAAGAAAAGTACATTTTTAGTACATTGAGAAAAAACTAAGTCCAAATCAGGTACAAAAAAAGTACAGTGGAAAAAAACTAAGTTCTATAAAGTACAAAAAAAGTACTGTGGAGAAAAACTAAGTCCAAATAAAGTACAAAAAAAGTACATCAGCTTTCAGAGGCTGTCTGGCCAAGTACAAAAAAAGTATACTTTTTCTGACCTTTTTCTAAAAAGCACAAATTTAATATTAAAAAAGTACAATAAAAGTATACTTTTTTGTACTTTATTTCGGTATGGGAGTGCACAAGGATGACGTTAGGGTTAGGACCAACTTTTTTCAGCAACCGCAATTTTGCTACAGCATTCTTAAATTCTATACCACTGTAACCTTGCCACCAAATTGAAATATTTATTCTTTGCAAATTTAAATCACACCTACCAGGCCTATTCTTAGCCTCTGCAAAAGCCCTTTTAATAATTGATGACCCAAACAACCATACTACTTGAGAATCTGAAATAACAACTCTGGGTTAATTAAAATCTTGGAATACGTATGTAGGTTTTATAGCAATCAGATTTCCATCTTCCTGAGGATTGAATAACTTGAGATGAAAACCCCTTTAAGGCCAATTCCGTACTTGCCCCAATCCGAAAGGAGTGGGATTTGTAGCCCCAAGACTCAAGGTTTAGGGCTGATATTGCTTTGGATAAAATCGAAGTAAATTGGTACTTAGACAGGGGAGCTCCGGAAAAATGACAAAATAATGGACCCCCCTGAGTAGGTCTATTTTCTAAAAACCTTTTGAGATTAGTGCAGGGGCAAGTTACATCCCCTGTGCCATATATCTGCAAAATTGTACCCCTACCATATTGGTCAGTCTTTGAAAATTTTATTTTGAGGAATAGTGTAGTGCTATTGTCGTCAAATTGGATGTCTGTATAAGCAACAACTTTATCTGAGGATTTGCCGGAGACTGCCAGTTCTCCAGCTCTAAGCAGGCCATAATATGTGATAGAAAATGCAGCTGAAAACAATGAAACCTCATATGAACTTGTACATACACTTGGTAGAATTTTAAGAACTGCTCTAATATGGACTTTGTAATGGGCAACCTACTGTCACTACTGTGAGCTGTGCGTTTCAAACCCTGTAACAACTTTTTAACTATAAACTCTTCTGTTGGATCTTTATGACCTTGAAGTTTGCTATTGTAAGAAATAGAAGCCAAGTAGGAACGAACTGTAGAAAATGCAAGGCCTTTAAGTGACAAATGCGCAACAAATCTAACAATCAAATCGCAGGTGGGTGGCCAAGGGGTATTTAATCCTTGTTGTGAACAGCAGCTGAAATATGCTCTCATGCCTATTTGATAAGCTTTGCTAGTGTTTTCGGATAATGCTGCCCCTAACAACTTGTTTATTTCATGCTGGATATGAGGTTCTGGAATTCGATTGGTACAGGTTGTGGTGAGGTCTGTGCGTGTGGTGCAGCCTGCCGGAAACGGTGCCACTGCTGACGAGAAATTGAATCGGCAATAATGTTATCATTTGTACGAATGTGAACAGCACGAAAAAATATATTGTTTAACATGCAATCTAAAACAAATGGGCGAACTAATTTCATAACTCTACTGGATTTTGAGGACTGTTTATTCAAAACCGAAACCAATGCTGCATTATCAATATGAAACAGTACTTTCTTATTTGCAAGTTGACTACCCCATAAGCTAATGGCCAAAACTACTGGGATAAGCTCTAGTGTTGTCATGTCACGCAATATATCTGAAGTGACCCATTCATGTGGCCAAGGAAAATAGCACCATTGCCCTTGAAAGTATGCTCCACAACCCAGGTGTGCAGAACCAGCACTATCTGTATACAGATCTAAAACTAAATTTGATGACCAATCACTTTCTTGGAAATAAACTTGACCATTAAATTGCTCTAGGAAACTTAACCACATAAGCATATCTTGCTTCATTTCATTGTTTAGTTTAATATGATGATGAGGCTTAGACACACCATGGGTTGAATCGTACAATCTCCTGACAAATGCTCGGCCAGCAGAAATAGCTTTTGTAAAAAAGTTTAGCTTCCCTAACAATGACTGTAACTGACGCAAAACTATTTGTTTTTTGCTTAAGTATTCATGCAGTATGTACTTCAATTCAATACATTTTTCATGAGGTACTCTGATTAACATTTGCACTGTGTCAATTTCTAAACCTAAAAATACAAGACAGTGAGTGGGATAAACCGTTTTGTCATCGGCTAAGGGGACCCCCAGTTCAGTACAAACTCCTTGAAATGTTTTCATTAATTTAAGACACGACTCCCTATCCTCCCGTGCAAATATGAAATCATCTAAATAATGATCTAAAGTATCAAAACCACTCTTTTTTTCAGTAATCCAGTGCAAGAATGTTGCAAATTCTTCAAATACCTTGCACGAGAGAGAGCAGCCCATTGGAAGGCATTTATCAATGTAATATAGACCCTCAACTTTGAATCCTAAAAGGTCAAAATCCCCAGGGAAGATAGGTAGTAGCCTAAATGCTGATTTAATATCTACTTTTGCAATAAAAGCACCTTTACCAACCTTTGCCAACATTTGTACAACTGTATCAAAGGATGTATAATGAACTGTGGACTCACTAGGGTCTATATAGCAATTTACACTGTTATCCGCAGGATATGAAAGGTGTGTTATCAAACGCCACCCAGCGTTATCCCCCTTTGGTACCACTCCTACTGGCGACACACTGAGATTACAGATTGGTAGTTCTTTGTAGGGTCCCCCCACCCTGCCTAATTCAACTTCTTTGTTAATTTTTTCTTTTATTTCTGCTTTGTGTTCATAAGCTGAAATTAAATTGTTGTTTTCTATATGTAACCTTGGACCTGAGTAATAAAGTCTGAACCCCTCAGAAAAGCCACTTAACAATTTGTTTGCTACAGATTTGTTTGGGTAAAGATCAAGGTAACTCTTTAATATGGGAATTTTAATTGGTGTTTTTCCTAGGACCCAAATATCTCTGACCATTTCCCCTGTAATTTTGGAAGTGGGACTGAGATCTTTGGTAGGAGTTTGGTTGAGCTTGTTGTCTTGTATATGCATTTCTAAATTGTGATTGTGGTTGCATCGACTGGGTTCGAAAGGAGTTTGTGGAGTTTGATGAGCTACTGGTATTTACCTGGGCTCTTTGATAATTGCATTGTATGACTGAGTGCAAGCACCGGCACAACGTGTACACGTGTGCACGTACTGACACGGATATCGACTGCAGGACCCCCGAAAATTAAAATCGTAGCAACATTTGTTTACTTGCGTGCTTTGAGTCTGGGGAAATCCAAGCTGATAACTAGGATTCATGTATAACAACCACAGCTCTGAATCAACTAATGCCCAAGAACTAGAGGGATCTATTGATTTCCGCAGACGGTACTGCGTGTCATATTGGTACCACCCTGTGGCCCCCCTTGAAGCCCCCAACCGAACTGTATGGATGTACTTTAGCATATCTACTGCTTTATCTGGATGGGCAGATATGTAAACAGATGCAAACATGAGCATGACATCAGTCCATTTTTCAATTGTATATATTTTAGCCACATTTTCCTTTGTTACAATTTCTCCTGTGGCACTTAGGGTTAGTTTTTTATCAGTACCCCCAGGTTTAGGTGGAAGCAGAGACTGTAATTCTACAAACTGACCTTCAATTATTTTTTGTTTTAATGATTGATTAATGTGCATACCTAGATTATGAACCGAATGCACTGGTACGGATTCCTGATCATTGCTTGTTTGGGCCTGGGGCTGTACTTGCTGTGTCGTGGGAGTCTGTTGTTGGGCTTGCTGAGGCTGAATGGGTTGATGCGATGGACCTGACAAGAAAGTCTGCTGTGGTTGGGCTTGGGGGATCGTGTAATGCAGTGACTGTGCAGGTATTGGAGCAGGTTGCGCAACTGGCTGCTGGTTGACTTGATGATGGGTTGTGGCAGCCGGCAGTGGATGGGCCTCATGTTGGGTCTGCTGAGGTATTGGAGCAGGTTGCATTATTGACTGCTGGCTGACTTGATGTTGTGTTGTGGCCGCAGGCAGTGGTTGGGCCTCATGTTGTGTCTGCTGCAGAGGCTGCATGGGTCGACTAGATGGACCTGGTATATACGTAGCTTCTGGATGGGTTTGCATGTTCGGGGTTGGGGTTGCTTGGGTTCGGTCCAACCGCCTTCTTGTGCGACCCCGATTCTCCATCGTTGTTTCAGCTGGATCAAATCGTTGTGGTGGTCTACCTTTAGTTGATCGCTTTGTGCGTGGCATGTTGAGTCCCAAAAAACAAAAATGAAAAGTTAATTTAAAACAAAATTTCTCCAATTATACAAAAAATTAAAAATTGACTTTGACATTTAATGATTTACAAAAAAAAGAAATTATTCCCCCCTTTTACGAGTTCAATTCAGGGTCAATAAATTCAAGGCACTATTTTCCCTCTATAACCTTACCAACTCTATGGGCCAGTATCCTAGAAACAAAATCTGTATTAAATATGTTCATTATGTTTTCCAATTTGCATGTTGACCCGTCCTGTGGCAATACAGGTACAAAAAAAGAAATATCAACAGCTTACTTACAAATGACAAAGTGGTAGAATTGAGCGTTACGCCGACAATGGGCGATAACTCTTAGGAAATCTGTAGACAGTGGTATCAACCTCCGATTAAGTCACATTTTTAGCTCACCTCAACGAAGTTGGGGGGAGCTTATGTGATACCCTCGGCGTCGGCGTCGGTGTCGGCGTCGGCGTCCCGGGTTAAGGTTAAGTTTTTTGGAGCAGTTTTCTTTTTAAGTACTTCTATGTCCTATATTGATTAGACATGCATGGAAGATGTTTCTAGTGTGTTTCATTGTACCAGTCAAAGTTTCAGATGCTGCAATTTCAGCAGAGGAATGACCAGGTTAATGTTTTTGGAGCAGGTTAACATTTTTGGTGCAGTTTTTGGTGTAGGTCTCATTTCCGAGTAACTATAAGCCCTATGTTGACCAAACTTGCATGGATGGTACATCTTAGGATGCGTACTACCAGACTTGCTTCAGATGCTGAATCTGACCTACATTTTCCGGTTGAGTGAACAGGCTAAAGTTTTTGGAGCAGGTTTCATTTCGAAGATACTACAAGCCCTATAATGACCAAACTTGCATGGATGGTACATCTTAGGGTGCATTCTACTAGACTTGCTTCGGATGCTGAATCTGACCTACATTTTCCGGTTGAGTGAACAGGTTTAAGTTTTTTTGGTTCAGGTTTCATTTCCAAGTTCCTATGAGACATATAATGACCAAACTTGCATGGATGGTACATCTAAGGATGCATACTACTAGTCTTGCTTCAGATGCTGAATCTGACCTACATTTTCCGGTTGAGTGAACAGGTTTAAGTTTTTTTGGTGCAGGTTTCATTTCCAAGTTACTATGAGACATATAATGACCAAACTTGCATGGATGGTACATCTTAGGATGCATACTACCAGTCTTGCTTCGGATGCTGAATCTGACGTACATTTTCCGGTTGAGTGAACAGGTTAAAGTTTTTGGTGCAGGTTTCATTTCCAAGGTACTATGAACCCTATAATGACTAAACTTGCATGGATGGTACATCTTAGGATGCATACTACAAGACTTGCTTCGGATGCTGAATCTGACCTACATTTTCCGTTTGAGTGAACAGGTTAAAATTTTTGGTGCAGGTTTCATTTCCAAGGTACTATGAACCCTATAATGACCAAACTTGCATGGATGGTACATCTTAGGATGCATACTACCAGACTTGCTTCGGATGCTGAATCTGACCTACATTTTCTGGACGAGTAAACAGGTTAAAGTTTATGGTGCAGGTTTCATTTCCAAGGTACTATGAACCCTATAATGACTAAACTTGCATGGATGGTACATCTTAGGATGCATATTACAAGACTTGCTTCGGATGCTGAATCTGACCTACATTTTCCGGTTGAGTGAACAGGTTTAAGTTTTTTTGGTTCAGGTTTCATTTCCAAGTTCCTATGAGACATATAATGACCAAACTTGCATGGATGGTACATCTAAGGATGCATACTACTAGTCTTGCTTCAGATGCTGAATCTGACCTACATTTTCCGGTTGAGTGAACAGGTTTAAGTTTTTTTGGTGCAGGTTTCATTTCCAAGTTACTATGAGACATATAATGACCAAACTTGCATGGATGGTACATCTTAGGATGCATACTACCAGTCTTGCTTCGGATGCTGAATCTGACGTACATTTTCCGGTTGAGTGAACAGGTTAAAGTTTTTGGTGCAGGTTTCATTTCCAAGGTACTATGAACCCTATAATGACTAAACTTGCATGGATGGTACATCTTAGGATGCATATTACAAGACTTGCTTCGGATGCTGAATCTGACCTACATTTTCCGTTTGAGTGAACAGGTTAAAATTTTTGGTGCAGGTTTCATTTCCAAGGTACTATGAACCCTATAATGTCTAAACTTGCATGGATGGTACATCTTAGGATGCATACTACCAGACTTGCTTCGGATGCTGAATCTGACCTACATTTTCTGGACGAGTAAACAGGTTAAAGTTTATGGTGCAGGTTTCATTTCCAAGGTACTATGAACCCTATAATGACTAAACTTGCATGGATGGTACATCTTAGGATGCATATTACAAGACTTGCTTCGGATGCTGAATCTGACCTACATTTTCCGTTTGAGTGAACAGGTTAAAATTTTTGGTGCAGGTTTCATTTCCAAGGTACTATGAACCCTATAATGACTAAACTTGCATGGATGGTACATCTTAGGATGCATACTACCAGACTTGCTTCGGATGCTGAATCTGACCTACATTTTCTGGACGGGTAAACAGGTTAAAGTTTATGGTGCAGGATTCATTTCCAAGTAACTTTGAGCTCTATAATGACCAAACTTGCATGGATGGTACATCTAAGGGTGAATTCTACTAGGCTGGCTTCAGAAGCTGAATCTGACCTACATTTTCAGGATTAGTGAAAAGGTTAGTTTTTTATACAGGTTTCATTTCCAAGTAACTTTGAGCTCTGTTGAACAAACTTGCATGGATGATACATCTTAGGGTGCACACTAATGGACTTGCTTCAGATGCTGAATTTGACATACATTTTCCAGATAATAGACCTCGTAAAAGTTATGGGTGCAGGTCTATCACGAAGAAACTATAAGGCTTATATAAACCAAAGTTGCACAAATGATGCATCAAGGGATGAAAACTCTCAATCTTGCTTCAGATGCTGGATTTTAATTACATTTTCATGATGAAGAACAAGTTTGAAGTTTTATAGATCTATTCCAAAGTATCAAAATCAAAATTGCATAAATTTTGCATTTTTGGATGTACACTTTTTGTTGGTTAATTGTGTGACTTAATTTGCCTTACTTAAAGACAACATTCGTTGAGGTGAGCTCTGTAATCTCTGATTACCTATGTTTAAATTTTAGTAAGGAACCAATAAACATCCTCCGCTGCATTGTTCTTATTTATTTGTTTATTAATCATAAGCTAAAGTTATAAATCATTATCAAATACATGTTCGATTACTAGGGACAAAGATGGCGGCGAGCACATGGTGATGAAAAAATATAAAAATTGAAATGCGTCTGACCTGGTCTAAAACCTTTGTATTGTCAACGAATATATAAATAAGCAGTACAAATTCAACAAATAATTAAAAGCAATCAAGGCTTTAGCAAAAATCTATTTTAAATCTCTATACTTAGTCGTTTTCTAAAATTTGAATAACACCAACCTTGCAACTAGCGTGTAGCCGGCAAAGAGAGAGTTTGCCGCATGAGTGCTTTCTTTATATATAACTGAAGGTTAGATAACTCGTGCCAAAATAAGGAGAGGTAACTGCGCCAAAAAAATTGCGCTGCCAAGATAAAAGCATCTTATTCGCATATAGGCGAGATAGATGCCATAATATTCTTGTTATCAAATAGTTGAAATATTTTATTTCTTTAGGCTATTGTTTATTTCTTCCTCAAATGGACTTAACTTATCCCATAGTTTTATTCATTACATCTGATGCATAAGCGATCCTTTTCAGAAGAATGATGCTAAGACTGTAAGCTATGACAGAAACCTAAACAATGTCTCTGACAATAGCTACCATGGGCAGTTTTAAACCTGTGGGAGGAAAATAATTTACAATTACAGACAGTTACTTTTGAATACGGATGCATAGTTATCACACCAACATGTCACTTTGCAACAAAGTCGTCGGCATTTTATTGTTCCCTGAATGGGTAAAACGTTTTGAATGGCACTCCTATCGATAATTACTTACATTAAACCAAGTTTTAGTGCTGCTATGGACTTGACACAAATCTCCCTTCATTACCCGCCATGTTCATTTAAAACCGGAAGTACGAGTTCGTAAATTTGAAATCTCGATCCCGACTCAAATTTGACATCGGAAAGAAAAAATTCTGTTTTTCTCAATTTTATTTTTTTTCTGAAAATTCAAAAACTTGAGCGGCGGGTTTGTAAACCTAAAAATAAAAAAATGCTGGCCTTATTGATAAATAAGACAAACACATATAAAACAAAATTTTATCTAGACTTCCTGTCCTGACAACAGCCTAAATGTTCGCAATTGAATCTGTAATATCAATCAAATATATTCCAAACTCGCAGACGTCGTAAGATCAACGCCATGCAATAGTATGGCTACAATTAGTGAACATTGATCCCGATCAAGTGTGAACTTGCATAGCGATTGATATCAGGATCGAAATTCAGGTTTATGTTAACTGCTTCCGTTTTTACTCGATAAACTTTCCAATAGTTGTTTTTTATTTTATGATTATTATTATTTGAAGACTTCTTTACATAGAAAAATCACTTGTCCAATCGGACAAATGCCCAGCAATATTCACTTGTCCGTAATTTTTTTTCATTGGTACCGGACAAGTGTACAAGCGTTAATGTCGAGCCCTGATTATAAAATTCTTTGTTTTTCATCAAATTTCAAAAGAATATTGGGAGGATACTGTAAAATATATCACATATTTTTGAGGGATCAAATTTTCGTGCTTTGAGGAAAATCTTCGTTCATGGGGATTTCATTTCGTGTTTGAAAAATTGTTGACATCTTACATATATATTGGTGGACATTGTCTGTTCATACCTTGAAAACAACGAAAATTAACCACCCACCAAAATTTGTGAATGCACAGTATATGATTTAAATATGCATTTAGCTTATTTTAGGAATTGCTTCATTTCAGGTATAAGAAATATTTAAAGATCCCCAGCGCTAATACACTTTTTTTCACACTAAAATTTAAGTTCCTTTAAAATATAAACGGAACTCTAAATTCAACTGAGTTAAGTAGTATGTTTATGTACGTGACCTTATATGATTGGTAAATCTTTCACAAAAAAAAAGAAACCCATTAATTTGATAATGTTTAGCTCACCTCGACTAAATTGCCATACCCCTAGCTTCGGCATCCTTGTTTGTTGTAAGCCTCGGCATCCCAATTAAAGTTTTAGGAGCAAGTCCATTCCCAAGTACTGTTAACTCTACCTGGACCAAAATTTAGCCTACGTTTTCAGATGAGTGACCAGGTTAAATTTTTAGGAGCAGGTCCGTTTCCAATCAAAAAGTAACTATTAGCCCTACCTGCATGATTTAAACTTGCTTGGATGATGCTTGTGACCTAGATTCAACCAGTATTACATACTTATAATCTTAGAATAAATTGAATATTCTATTGAGATATCCAGAAAGCTATTGAAAACTTCAATGGTACATAATATGTAATTTGCAAAAAGCATTAGAACCTTTTCATTTAGCAAGAGTAAATATATTTAAGTAATTACTTTAAGTAAACATATTTATTTTATGTTCAGTGGGTCGATCTAAGAATCATACCAAAATATTGCTAGGGAGTGTAAAAAAAAATTGCATGTGCATTTAATTATTCCTCAAAAAATTATGGTACAATAGGACCCAATCAATTTATTTAAAAAATGTAGTTAAGAGCTTCCAATTCATTTCTTTTTTTTGTGAAAATTGAGTGTGTTGCCATTTTGTTTGTTCATCAGAATTTAGTTAGTTTAGAAGTTAGTTAAAGGTATATCAGAGATGAGACTAGACGTTCTTAATTTTACTGCATAGTAAAACCATAGACCTAAACTGAACAGACGTGTTACTAACCTTGACAGTGTAGTTCATTATACCCCTGCTTGAAAAGTGGGAGGGTATATAGTAATCGATATGTCCGTCCGTTCGTCTGTCCGTCCGTCTGTTACGCTTTGGGGCTCCCATCTCTTAACCACAACTCCTCTCATACCACTGAAGGAAATTTAATGAAACTTTCACAGAATCTTTATTACATGTTGCCATTGTGCACCTCCTATTTTATGCCGTTTATCGGTACCAGTTATATAAGGAAAAAAACCGCTGATGGGTTTGAAAGGTGTGTCGAGATACACGGAGTCATTCGTGCATGACGAGCAACCAGCTGACAAACAATTAGGTTTAGTAGAGCAGAAAATTGCCCCGATGTCAACATATACCAGGTAAAGTTTGCTCTTAGCATGTGAATATACGTCGAGATAAGGGGGGTAGTCGACATTACCGAGGTCGACATTTCACTTTTTGCAAATAATGTATTTAGTAAATAATGCAGGGACTGCGGATGGACATCGACATATCCAGGTTGTTGACATATCTGATCTCCAGATACCAAAGTTTACCTGTATTTGCTTACCTCCCCAGTTTCTTTCTCCAAATTTAAACATAATGGCTATAACTTTTGAACAATTAGTGTTACCTGGGGACTCTATATTACACATGTGTATGCATTTTAATTGTGACCTAACCTTTTTCTGGTGATGAGACTTCTGATTAGTTATATATATTTATTATTATACCCCCGCTTGAAAAGAGGGAGGGTATATAGTAATCGTTAATTCCGTCCGTCCGTCTGTTACGCTTTGGGGTACCCATCTCTTATCTGCAACTCCTCTCATACCACTGAATGAAATTTAATGAAATTTTCACAGAATCTTTATTACATATTGCCATTGTGCACCTCCTATTTTACTTTTTGATCCGACACATATTTTGTGTTTTCCGGCCACAGCAAACATGGACTTTGCCATTATAACTATATGGAGACGGGGGTATCATTTAGTGAGCTCATCGCTCACAGTACCTCTAGTTTGTGTTCCAGTCTTTGATGTGGTCTTTTTTCCATTTAGGTGCGAAGGTCCAGGGTGAAGCCGATGGTGAAGGCTGATGATGTTCCTCAGCAGCCTGAGAAGGTGGCAGTGCTGCCTCTTCCTGAGCCTTTACAGGAGCTTCCTGTGGAGAAGCTAAGGCAGGCTGAAGAGGTGACTGTGTCATCTCCTCAACCTGTGATGGCCAATCCAGAGGTAGAGCTTGTTCAGCTTGAGGAAGAGTGTCTGCCGTCTCCTGAGCATGTTGCAGCCCTTCCTTGGCCAGAATTTGACCAGACTGTGGAGATGGCACTGCCATCGCCTCAGCCTGCTCAGGTTTTAGTTCAGGAGGAGGCTGGACAGACTGAGGAGGTGGAACTGCCGTCTCCCCAGGTTGTTGTGGGTCATCCTCGGCTTTCTAGCCTCGGGTCACCGGTGACAGAGATCCCTCCTGTGCAGCCATCACCTGTGAGGGAACCTGAGAGGCGAGGCTTTACCGCAGGGTTGGTGCGACATTTGGTTCACACTGCGGAGGTCTCTTTGGTAAGTGGTCTCACCATTGTCCCTTTTTTCTCTTCCTTTATTGGCTTTAATTTTGGTTTGTAAGGTATAAAAGTAATGTTAATGTATTTAAATAAGGGTAAATGATTTGTAAATTCCTCAATTTTCCTTAAATTTAGATCATACGAGAGTTTAATCAATAAGTTTAAATTTAGACCATTCTAGAGTTTAAATAAGTTTATATTTACATCATACTTAAATCAAAATAAGTTTAAATTAAGATCCTACTAGAGTTTAATTGGGTTTAAATTTAGATCATATGAGAGTTAAAATAACTAAAGGATGTTAGATAAGTTTAAATTAAGACTATACAAGGGTTTAAATAAGTTAAAATTTACAGCCATACTAAGACATTAAATAAGTTAAAATTTATAGCCATTCTAGAGATTAAATAAATTTAAATTTAGACCATACTAGGGTTTTAATAAGTTTAAATGTAGCCATTATGCTAGAGTTTAAATAAGTTTAAATGTAGACCATACTAGAGTATAAATAAATTAAAATATGGATCATAATAAGTTTAAGTTAAAATTTTAATCATACTCGGGTTTAAATAAGTTTAAATTGAGACCATACTAGAGGTAAATTTAGGGTTTATTCCCACTTAGCCAAAATTCTGAAATTCTTATTCCCACTTAGCCAAAATTGATATTTTCACACCTGAGTGGTCACCTGTGTATAGTCTGTTTTAGATTGATTACCTGTAATTTACCTGTAATTTTCACCTGAGATTTATATTTTTACCTATATACTTATATATATATATAGGTATTAACAAATAAATAAATAAAATAAATAAATAAATAAATAAATAAAGCTTATATTTTCTATAATTTTTACAGAAAAAATAAATTGTTGATAATTATCAAACCAGATTTTTTTTTTTTTGTGATATGAAAAAGAAGAATTTAAAAAAAATCTTAAAAATAAAACATGCTTCTTTATGTATTAATTTAGCTGAAAAAACAATGAATCATTTAAAAGAAAAACATTTAATTACAAATTAGAACTGAAGAAAAAAAATATGAGAAATTTTTTTTAAAAAAAACACACACACACACACACAAAACCTTGATTTGATTTGAACATATTTTTTTATGTAAAATACATAAATGGATTAGGCAGCAGGCATAGCCTATATAAGCCCTATCCATAGGTACAAGGTTAATTAATACACATATAGTAACAGGTTTATATATGAACAATAAGTTATATATAACTGGCACAAATTTGAATGGATTATAGGGGAAAGAAAATACATGAGTGAAGAGAGAAAAAGAAAAAAAGAAAAAACAACAACAAATGAATACCGGTTTATAAATGTGGAAATGAAATGAAAAAAAAATTGTGATATATATTTGTGAACACAATCAAATAATTTCATATTTTTGCATAAGAAATACATGTACTACTATCACCAAATAATAAAAGATTTAGGGAAATAGGAATAGGATTTTGCAGGTCTATACTAGATATACAATTAAAAAGAGTGTTTCTTTACTCAACATAACATGGGCATTCAAGGAAAAAATGATATGCATTTTCCATATGAAAATCACTATTTTCCCCATTTTGAGCTACCGGTATCACTCACATCATTGTTTCTTAATGAATATGAGGTTTGGGGTGGAATACAAGGTCTTAGAAGATCTTGAAGGTACTGTGGTGCTAACCCATACACGATTTTGTAAAATAATATTAATTTATGTACTTTCCTTCTGTCAGATAATGTATTCCAACCCAAAAAAACACACAAAACCTTGTAATTACAATGAAAAAAAACCAAAACAAAACAAAAAACAAAAAAAACTTGTAATTTAAATTAAAATTTTAAAAAATGTGAATTTTTTTTTTTAAAGTAATTAATAAAATTAGAAAAGACATTTTAATATTTAATACATCAATTTAAAATATTATATACCCAGAAACAAATATAATAAATGAAGAATTTAAATAATTCATAGTACTGGTCATTCTAAAACAGACTATAGGACACC
>NW_026930345.1:0-41347 GCF_032062105.1 Saccostrea cuccullata
GATGTCGACTTTATATACCCCCAGTGAAAAGGGTTTTAGTTTAAAACTTTTTTTATCATTAACAAAGTAAAATCAACTTAAATTGAAATGATTCAATATAAAGGGGATATTTTATACAAAAAAGGAAGATAAAAATTATAAAATGGAAAATTGTTAAAACACAAATTTAATTTATCTAAATATCTTAAATATATGTTTTCCGTTCTTAAAAAGTTGCGGGGGGGCCCTAAAAAATTTAATGTAGAAATTTCTTAAACGGAAACTAAAAAATTGAAGCCAAATATATTTATTATAAGAGCAGCAACAGACACGGAAGAAGAGACGGTATGAAATACTTAAGATAAAAAGATGTGAACATGATAAAATGGAACAAGTACATACTGGTACGCTCCTAATAGTTTAAAACAGAAACAAAAATGATGTCATAAATCATATGATCTGACAGTTTCAAAAAAATTTTTACAGCTTAAAAACATTGAATTGTGTTGTTTGTCCATTTCCATTCTTTGTTTTTTTTCCCCCCCAATTCAAAACGTTCTCTCCCTAAAAAAAAGCCCTCCCTCCTTAGGTCCATTTCATCGCCCTTTTTTGGCTGTCCTTTCAGATCTTTATTGTATAGGACCGGAGATAAAAAAATAGCGATGCTACTTCCATCTTAATAAAACTGAATATAACCCAAAAAGCTGATACATGTTTATATACATTAAAATTTATTAATTAGATTTATTGTATATCATATGTATAAATATAAAAAAGAAAGTCAGGGCCCTTGGGTCCCCCGTGCGGTCATTTTATTTCCTCCCAATGAAATTTCATATATAAAGTAGCTCTGTTTAGCGGTCATCTGCGTAATATGGTCAGCAGTCACCTAATTTCAAACGACATCACCATTTTTCCCCTTTTTTGGGCCTTTTTAATGTAGAAGTAGCTGATTCCCAATTTTTGTTACTTATGCAAATAATCAGTGAAGTGTTTTGGGGTTTTTGAAAAAAAATAAATGGTGAAAATTTTTTGGGTAAGCTATTAAGAATCATTTTACAAACAACACGGTCTTGTGGACGGGCCCCCCCCCCCCCCCCTGATATTAACCCCCAAAGACATTTTTTTCACAATTTATATTTAGTACACTTTTCAACATGTTCATGATGTTTGCAAAAGAAACAAATTAAAAACCCCAAAAAAGTCCTCCACAAAAAATACCCCACTATACATTATAAAAGAAGGTAAGCAACTTCGGGTTTTTTTACGTTTAGGTAAACGCAACGGAAGTGACTATTATCATGATAACACCCAAGGGTGATTTTCTCACAAAACTCTCTCGGACGTTATCGTAATAAGTGAAACATTTCTATGCACTTCCCTTGCTTTTACCTAAGGGAATTTCAACATTCTAATGGAAGGGTAATTTTCAATAAACAAATTTGTGCTAAAAAAAAAAGGGAGCAAAAAGGGGAAAAAAAAATAAACTGTTTTTTAAAACCCAAAAAAAGGGGGGGGGCAAAAAACAAACCGAAGTTGTTACCTTCTCTCTTATAATGTGTAGTGGGTTTTTTTATGAAGCGAATTTAAATTTTTTCCTATAGCAAACATGTTGAATAGGTGTGCCAAATATAAATTGTGAAAAAAATGTCAAAAAAGCACCGGCTGGAGCTGAATATGGGGGGGGGGTTATACAAACCCTTTCAAACTAACCTTCTATATTTTTCAAAACTGAACAACTATGCTTATGACAAAAAAGGAAAAGGGAAAAAAAACAATATAGTATTATCGATAACTGATTATCAGGGTCTAATAACTCTGGATTTTTAAATTAAGTTTAAAAAAAAACAACGTATGAACTATATTTTTTTAAGATATGATATTTTTTTTACTTTTTACAGTGTCGATTGCGAATTGTGATTGAAAGTTGTAAACTAATTAGCGATTCATTTTGATTTTCACACCTAGGAATCATTTTGGAAAAAATTAAGTTTTTTTTCAATTATGGTTTTAAACCTTGTTTTAATTTCAAAAGGAAACGACATTAGGAATGAGTCCTGTATTGCTCAGGCACCTGTGCACCTGGATCAACTGAGAGTTTTCTTTTTTAATTTATTATACAACAAAACATGACAGTGGGTTTTTCAGTTTTAAAAAAACATGTACGGGGGTTAATTTTCAATCAAGTTTAGAAAAATAATTTTTATTTTATTTTATTATTCCTACACAAAAAAAAAATGTTTTATGGGGGGTAATGCACACCCTGTAAGTTTTTTTTTTTAATTTTCTTGGATTTATTAAATTTAGAATGCATCTCCTAAATAAAAAAAAAATAGTTTAAGTGAGATCACTAATGTCCAATACCTAACTTTCTTGTATATTTTGGGGTGAAATCATAAAAATGAAACACAGAACTGACATATTAAATTTTTTGAATAAATTCTTTTAAAGCCATGTATGGCGTAACTGATCAAAAATATATTTTTGAAAAATACAAATTTAAGTAAAGAAATATAGTTAATACAATTAAATTAAAACTTTTCATACAATTCTGAACACGGAGAACACCTCGTTTAAACAAAAAATACTTATTTATTTTCTCTGTAATGTTTATTTAAATCTTTTGTTTTTTCTTAGTGGAGACAATTTAAAATCAAATTAAATTGTGATAGCTTTATAACCAATCACTTAGATTTTGTAATTTACGGAAGAGTTTATTTTTTATAAAGTTATGATACAAATAATTACTTATAATTTTAGTCTAATAATTTTCATTTACATAGCCTATATGGCTTTAAAAAAGATGAACCTCTATCCAAACGACACCTTCTATATGGATCCCTTGGTGTGGTTTTTAAGTTTACTCATTTGGGGGGGTGGGTAATTTACCGGTTATTTTGTTTGTACTAAAGATTTGTTGAATATGTGACTGTTATGTTATGCTACAACTTTAAATGGATCCTTTTACGTTCAAATACCTTTTATCTTTAATTATATTGATGTTGTTTTTTTTTGGTTAAAATATGAAAAAAATGTGTTGATTTACAGGATACGTGTTTTGGGTTATATCGACCGTACGCGGGGTATTTTGACCGCAGAGCCAATACAAAGGAAATAACTGGCGTAGCTCTAATATGGTTTAAAAAAAAATATCAATTTAAATTTAACTGTTTACAGCATAAAAGATCAGTAAAAATACTGACCCAAAAAATAACAATTTTCTAAATGTACCTAATTCGAAGACATCGAGTGCACCAGATTTCTATGACCCTTTTGCCAATAGGGTTTAAAGGCTGCTAAAATGTAATTTACATGTACAGGCTTTAAAACCCATGTTGATAAAACAAATGATTTTTCACTATTGAAGTACTAGTTTCTACCAGGTATTAATGTACATAATTCTTATCCTAATTTTTTTTTCCGGACGGTCAAGAATTCTTTCTGGTGACAATAGTAAATTGCGTCATATTACATTGGTCGCAGTTACCCACTGACGCCCCCGTTTTTGTGGGATAACTTTAGCCGATTTCTGTTAGCTGGTTTGAAATTTTAAATTTTATAACTAAATACTAAATTTAAAAGGGTATAGATTTTATTTTAAAAAAATATTTGATAAATCTCACGTCAGGGATATTATTGATTGTCTTTCCATGCAAGATTTTTCTAAAGTGAAAGTTCGCCGTAGTGGCAAAAAAAACTCATCTGAAATTTTTTGGGGATAAAGCCTATTCTTTGATGAAATTTTTCCCAAAAAAAAGATCTTAATAACGCTCATGGAAATAAAATTATTTTGGACATATTATTTTAAAAAATTTTTTTTTCTGCATAATAAAAATGTACATACACAATTATACGCCAAAAACAAATATATTAAAATATTTATGATCAATCGAAATTAACCTGCAGGTGGTGAAATAATCGGAAATTACACCACCCTACCCTAAGTTTTTACATATTTGCATCAAACTTTACAGAAGATTTACAGAATATTTGATATATTAATTTTTTTATAAAGACATGTATTTTTTAAAGGCTCTAAATGTAATCAATATTTAAAAAAGATAAAAAAAAAAAAAAATTAAAAACAATTTTTAATATGTTGATATTTTCATTAAGTTTTTCAATAGCAAAACTAAAAAGGAAACGGGGAATTTTTTGTTTTCTATAAGAAAAATAAAATTGTGATCAAAGCAAAAAAAATTTTCAAAACAGATCAAGAAGGGTTTCCACCCCAACGTCTGCATAAAAACCCCCGAACAAATTATGATTTGCATGTTATTATGGTGTGTTCCCCCTTTTTCACACATTTGTAATTAGGTATAGAACAAAAGGTGTGAAGATGTTTTTTTAGCAATGATAGTTTGATTTCTGGCTTAAATATACCTGGATTTACCTGTGAATACCTGGTTTAGCTTAATTTTTTAAACAGTTTAATACAATTTTATAAACATTTTTGTTTTTTTTTTGATTTTATTGAATACAATATTACCGTAATATTTATTTAATTTTATTTTTTAATCCAATTTCTTAAAAAAAAATTCGGTCGTGATAGGGTGAAGTCTTTATTAAACTCTAAATGTATTAATTTTCTTACTTTTTTATACAAGTTTCCTTCCACATACTCACTAAGTATGGTATAGACTATACAATTAAGTAATAAACTCACCTGGTAAATTCCCTTTTCACACATTTTTAAATTACCTGTAATTAAAATGTGTGAAAACAAAAAAACCGTTATTATTTATCTTTATGTGTAAGATAAGAGGAATTGTATGTAGTATGTTTCGTTAAAAGTAGAAAATACTTTACAACATACTTTTAACAACATTTCTTATTAAGAAACAAATGAAAGACAAATATTCGAAGAAAAAAAAGAAAATATGTAATATCTTATTGACAGGCTTCCGCCCTGTGTTGGGGAAAACTCGTGTAAACATTAAGTTAAAAAGATTTTAAAAAGGGAAAAAAAATGCAAAATGAAAAAAAATCTGCTTTTGTATCTTTAAATCTCACAGCTCTGGAAAAAGAAAAGAGACTGGAGAAAAGACAGTAAAAAATTTTAAAGATAAAAAGTCATTAACACGGAAGACACATTTAAAAATATTCACAAGTTGTTAAGTCCTTAAATTATTTGTGTAAGCGTACTCTAATTAAAAAAATTAGAAATTTGTCTATGTATATGTATGAAATACGAAGTCGATGTCCCCCCAAAGGTCACATAAGTGTTCGTTTTTTTACCCATATCGATAGTAATCTTTTTTTTTAATTTTTCTTTTATAAAACAGGACATCTAAAAAAGGGATAAGGTTAACGATCTGAAGTGAAGCTCAGCTGTTGTCATCATTGCCTGAAATAAAAATTGAAAGTACGAGAATAATTTACACTTACAAAAATCCTTTGAAATTCTGTAGTAGGCATTTATTAAGGTTATGAAATAAATAATTTATTTTTTCTGAAATTTTAAACTGCAAAAAATTTTAAAAAATTCGGTATGCTACCACTTAAGTTTGTTAGATAAAAAATCTAAACAATCCAAAAAAGATCTCTCTTTTTTAAAGATGTATTCACTTTTATCTTAAGTTTTTTTTTTTAAATATTTATACAGTATTTAATCATATCTGAAAAATTTTTTAAAGGGAGATTAAGAAATTTCTTGTCTTGTTTCTAATGAACTAAATGAATTATTTGAAATACATCTGAGTATACCTTTAATGTTTTTTAAATTTTAAAATTGAGATTTTCTTTCCTCTTAACCTTATTTTTTCAATGGAAATGGTTAACTGAACAGGGAATAAATTTTGGTGGTATAAGAAGATAGGAAAATTATGGTATTAAAAAAATCTAAGACACTAAGAGCAATGTTGGAGAAATTGCTGGAAAACCATCTTTATAAACACTACTCAATCGTAAACGTATCAGTAGTTCATTTGTTTCTGACAAGCTTAATGACATTTACTATCATTATATTTTTTGTTTTTTACACAATCATTAAACTTTTTCCACTGCGACTGATTATTTCAGAAAAGTGATGAAAATGTAATATGTGCTTTAACAATTACAACGAAAAGCCTAATTTTATTTTTAAGAAAATACAAATAAGCATTTCTATATGTCTTTGTCGGCAAAAATGTTGAGTTTTTAATATCTGTAGGATCTCAAAGTCAGAATTTGATGCTTTTTTAAAAGGGGGAAAAAATAAAATAGCGTGTTTTTGACCGTAAAGATTGTCAACTGACTTCTTTTTCATTTTGATGAAAATCTCCTCCTTAACCTTATTTTAAAAAATGAATTAGTTAGTTGATATTTTTTTAACCAATTTTTACAAGTACGTAAAAGTGAGTTTAATTGTAATTATGGCAATTGTTGAACTAGTTTTTGAATAGAAATTTGATAAATCAAGCAATTATAATTCTTGGATCTTTTGGGGTTTTAATTTAGAAATTTAGCAAAAATGGCCTATATCTTATTATAAAAATATATATCCATTAGACATTATCAAGAATGGAATTTGAAACCAAAACATTTGTTTTCATGACGTCATTGTTTCTCAAAGGGCCGCGTTTTTTACATCATCCATTTATCTTGGGGAATTCATCAGAGATAAATTAAAGAATTAAACTGGTCTTGCTTATTTGATTGCTCTATGTCATGAATAGCTGATTTCAATGCATATAATATTGTAAAAACTACACATAGTAAACGATCCTCACCTGATTATTACAGCACATTTGCTTGTCGGATTTTTAACATCTCCCTACATGATCAATGTCATTTTTCAGTGACAAATTTCAACACCCTTACTACAAATCGAATTAATTTTTATATCTCTTATCTTTTTTGGCACCTAGAAAAAAGTACTTGAATGCATTCTTTTTTAGTAGCCCACTTAAATATTTTCTAATCTATTTTTCCATGAGTTTAATTTTATATAATATTAGGGAAAAAAACACCCCTTACCAGTATTAAACCCTTAATTGTTTTGACGTTTGTATAAAATATACATTCAAAAAATTTACAGTATTGGGTATAAATTGTATCATACTACATGAGTGAGTTAACGGGAGTTTTAGTGGCAAATGCCTGTATTAAAAAGATTTTTCACACTTACACTAAAGGGAAAAAAAAGTGATTTTGAGGTTGCATCCCCTGGACTTCTATTGCTTTCAAAAACATCAACATTTTATGAAAAAAATAAAACTAATGATTATTGTTTATTGATAAAAATACAAAAAGATGAAGCAAATTTAAACCCCTTGAAAAATTCATTGATGTGTCTTATTCGGTTTTAATATTATGGCAAAGCCCATGAACTTTTTGAACAGCCATTCAGTAGAAATACTAAGGGATAAAACATTTTCTTACATAAAATATTTCTTTATTTTGTATATTATATCTTATTCTAAAAGTATTTTTTTTCCTTCCTGTTGAATATATATGCACTTCCAGATTTGGGAAAAAAAAAGAACAGAGCTCAGCTTCATATAAAGAGCGTTTTCAACCGAGCTGGACAGTAAGGGTAAAAAGTGGTGAAAAACTTAATTTAAATATTTTGTTTACAAAGTGAAAAATGATTAAATTCAAACTCCTATGGCTAGTTTTAGTTGGGATGTTTTACATTGCACAAGGAAAGACTTTGTAAATATTTTTTATCGGATTAAATGTATTTTTTTTTTTTATCATGTAATATTGAAAAAGGGAGCGTTGAATCACTGTGTAGAACTTGAAACTTGAAACTTGTTTATTTAATTAAACGCCTATTTTTACATAAAACGTATTCAATGGCGTTGTACTTAAGAAAATAAAAGATATTTACATATATACATAAATTATACATATTCATAAAGTCCTTTTTTTACACATAATACTACATACATACAAGAATTAAAACAAGGAATTAAGGAAGGGTAATTTTTTAATTTGTTTTTGAAAATGTCAATTGATCCTGAGTTTTGAACACTGGTTGGCGTTCATTCCACAGTTTGGGGCCATGGTACTAAAACTTCTGTCACTAAAGGTTTTTCTCTTATTAAATGGAACATTATAATGACTTTCAGAATTTCTTGAAGAGCGTAAATTGACATTTGATGTTTTTTTGTTAACAGTTCTTTTAAATACTCCGGTGCTTGGCCAACAGAACAATTGTACATGAATGTTAGAATTTTAAAAGATATTCTGCATTTGATTGGAGAATGAAGATCAGAAAGGGCTTTCTTAGAACTGTCATATTTTTTGCGGTTTAAAACTAGTTTTGCGCACATATTTTGAATTCTTTGCATTTTGATGATTTCTCCTTGCGATATACCATATAGAATCACATTGCAATAGTCCAAATGGGATATAACTAAAAATAAAACTAAGACTTCTGTTGCTTCGGTCGTTAAATTTTTCGAATACATTTGATTTTTTGGTAATTAAACTAGCTGTGCGGCATTTTTTGTTGACATGATTTTAAAATTTAAGTTCTCGTCCAGAAAAGCACCTAAATATCGTATACATTTAACAGATTCGATCTCATTTTCGTTAATGTTTATAGATTTTGTTGTACATTTTTCTAGTTGCCGTTTGCTTCCAAAGAGGATGAATTCTGTTTTTGATGAATTCATTTTAAGCTTTTTTGCATTCATCCTTTTTAATATGATGCCTTCCTCTAGTCGCGAATGGCGTTAATTTCATTGCTTTTTGAGTTTTTAAACCATTTATTTGCGGTATGGTCGTGTGCAAAGCCATACACCGATATGGTTGAAGGAATGACATAAAATAAGGCCCCTGCGTATGTTAAATAAACCCAGGTCCCGGCAGCTGCCCCGAGGAACGCTCCTGCATTGACGTACCGATGATGTCACGGAGTTAACGCACACCGTGCAGCCACGAGGCCGCAGATAAGAATCTATCCACTTTAATGCCAACCACATATTCCATCCTTTTTTAAGTACATTCAGCAAAATTTGTGATCTACCGTGTCAAATCAGCACTTAGATCTATTGCAATTAAAGCGTTTCCCTTTTTTTTCCATCGCGTCAAGAAGGTCATTTACAAGTCGTAGTAGAGCTGTTTCGCATGAATGAAAACGTCTGTTGAGACTGATTTTTGGGGAGTGTCTATTTTTCCACGTGCACATTAGTCTATAAAGGGGTATTTTTTGATGAGTTTAGAGAGAAACGACAGGTTGCTAAAAGGTATGTAATTTGACAACTCGAGTTCCAATCCTATTTCTTTTAAAAGGGGGCAAATGCCTCTTCCAAGTTGAGGGAAATACACCATCTTTAATGAAAGGGTTTTCAATTTTTGTAATGTTTGGTAAAAGTTCGTTTAGAAAAGATTTTAGAATATTGGTAGGTAGAATGTCCAATTCACAAGATTTGGGTTTTTAATTCCTGACAAATTTTTTACTTCAGCTTGGGAAAGTTCCTAAATTCGTAAGTAAGGGGACGTTTTTATGTTTTGGGTTCAAAATTTTCAGGGTTTTTAATGATTTTCTAATTTTGTTATTTTGTCCATGAAAAAGTCGGCGAATTTTTCTGCTAAAACTTTTCCTTTTTGGGGGCATTGGGATTTCCGTCCTAGTACCAGATAGTTGTGAAACAAATTTATACAGCTTTTTCGAATCTCCTTTTAAAAATTTTAAAAACCCTTTTTATTAAAACCTTTTTTTCTATTTTAACTCGTTTTACTTGTTGCGCGCTACTTTCATTGCCTCGTACTGCTGTGGGTTTTTTTCTTTTTCCAGGGTTTTTTTGCTTTCCCAGATGCATTTTAGTTTATTTATTTCGTCTGTAAACCATGGTTTAGGTGCTCGCAGAATTCGCGTTTTTTTTATTTACTGGGGCATGCTTTCCAGAAAATTGTAACTGCGGTTTAAAGTTTTGAACAAGTATTAATGTCGTCACAATCTATGTTATATAATAGATCATGCCCAAATGCCAGATTATCAACATTTTTAAATTTCGTCGCGCAGTTGTTTGGCTTTTAACAGACTCTTTGCTACGTCTATGGTAACTTTAACTATACAATGATCCGAAATAAACTCTCCCGGTTTCACATAGAAGTACATTTTTCCCCCCAAAGGCCTCTGTTATAACCAAATCGAGACTGTTTGCCTATATGATGCTAAAGTCACGTGTTGCTCTAAACACTCGCGAACAGTGAGTCTTTAAATCTGATTTTGCACCATTATCTTCATTAATATGCAAATTAAAATCACCCATGATCATAACATTTGAATACTTTGACATAACATCTTCCAAGAATGGAAAGAAGTCTGTATTGAATTGCGTTGGTGTTGACAGGGATGGTATTGTAGATTCCTAAGTATGTATGGTAATGTTTTTGAAGATAGCCGCCAAAGCCGAATTGAAATATTTTTTTATTCCAGATTTGATTTTATTTACTTTATCCCCGTTCGACATGTCAGAGCAATGCCGCCACCTATCCGGTTTTTCATTTGCTACACTTATTTTATAACCATTTTGGTTTAAATGCAAGTTTCAAATTGATGTTGCTTTTTTCAGAAAAAAAGGTTTCCGTTAGGAGAGCAAAGTGACCTTATCGTCCGAAGTAGTTACCCGGAACATCCTTTTTTTCCTAGTGAGCAACAGTTAAAACAAAAAAAGAAGTGTAGAAGATTTTACATATATTCCAAAAACTCTTTTACATTGAGGTTTTGAAGAAGTGAATAAATGAGTCAAACTAGAAAAAGTACGAACATAGACAATTAGTAGACTTGCATTTCGTTGTCGAAATCTTCCGTCGAAAGGGATTAAGTTAAAAAAGTATTTTCTAACTTTTTTGTTTTCAAAAATTTTCATTTTTTTTGGAATTTTTTTAAACATTTCTTTGTGCTTCTATTAATTTTTTAAATTTTGATAAAAAAACTCTAAATTTAAATTTTTAAAAATCTAACGGGACCAAATGGGGGCTGTTTTAAGCCATTTGCAAAGTGAGGTCTAAGGCACTAGCTTTTAAACCATTTGGACATAAATACATAAATGTAAAAAAATACTTGGACTTTCAGTAGAGTCGTTTAATTCGTGTTTTAAAATTAATTTGTTTCATGTTTAGGGTAATACGAATGAATGTTACAATTGTTTATTTACTTCTTCGAAATAAAAAGGCCAAAAAACGTTTTATGTATTTAATTTCATTGGTTAACCATTTAATGATGTCCAAAGAAAACCAATTTTTTTGGGCTTTTGGCTTATTTGAAAATGCCAAGCTTTTTTTCTTAGACGGGTTACGTTGCAAAAGATAAAAGAATATTTAGAATATCCAAAACTTAATGGTTTGGGGAGGATAAAAGCAAAAAAAAAAAAGGCTTTTAAATTGGGCCCGGGGTTTTTTGTAAAATTTTTCCTTTTAATTTTCTTACGGGAAAGACCTTTTGGGAAAAATCTATTGTTTTATTATTATTTTTCTGACCATCTGATTTTGTGCACGCGATTTCTAGAAGACTACTGAATGGATTTTCATGAAATTTGCGGGAACAAGTGTTGTTATCTGAAGTTATTTTATCCGGAGATTTTTTGGAAATTTTTTTTGGGGGTCCAGTTACGGACAATTCTCTGATTTTAAAATGCAATTTTGTCTGCAGTTAATCTAAGAACATAAAAATATCAATGTGAAATTTTAGGGATTATAGATCGTGATAGATACTATCCAGGACGCGACCTTTTGTTCGTCGTCAATACTTCCTGTCGTTAGGTGATGCGAATTGAAAAAAGCTTATTTTCTAACTTTTGTGTTTTCCATTATTTATTATTGTTTTTTGGGAATTTAATAAAAAACCCTTTCTATATAAGCTTCTTTAAGTTGCTTGAATATTGGTTAATCTAACGCTGATTTAATTTTGAAAATCTGAAGCGGGCCCAAGATGGCGGCTGTCTCTGTTGACTCCGCCATTTCGCGAGTAGGGGGTTATGGAGGCAGCTAGGTTTGATTAAACCATTCTGACAAAAGGAACATAAATAGAAAAAAACTACTTGGACTTTCACGTAGTGTACGTTGTAATTACGTGTAATTTTTAAAAATTTTTTTTCCATTTACTGCTTTAGTGTAACTGGGCTAGATACGATATGTAATGTTAAATGTTTTAAAATATCCCTTTTAACGTTGAAATAAAATAAAGTAGTAGTATTTATTTGGTATCATGTCATGTTAAAGGCGATTAGAACGTTTCATTTATTTAATTTCATTGAAGTTATCACACCTATTTGTGACAGTCCAAAGAAAAGGCGTGAATATTTACTCGTGACGTTTGGGCGAAATTATCAACAGTGGCCCGCCTTTTATAATTCTTAGACAGGTGTACTGTTGCAAATGTATACACAAGTATATCTATAGCAGTGCTCCCAATATCTTAATTTTTTCCTTTTAATGAACGTAGTAATTACGTTACAATTCTGTGTCATGATTTATTCCAGTGTCTTCTCAAATGTCCTCTGTAACTGGTTTTGGTTGGTTCTCATGTGAAAAAGAAGAGACTAAATGTGCAAATGAGAATCCCTATTATATTTGTTTTGCAGGGAAAAAGTATTTTAAATCATGTTATAAGTTAGAGTTCTTCAAGAAACAATATCGATGCATAAACATAGTAGATAAAACGTAGAACCACTGTTTTTCCCATGCACACTTGTGTGATATTAAACAATAGAAAAAAAAATAAGAAAACCATTTTAATAAGACCGTCTAATGGAGTTTATATTTACATTTTTTTTTCAAAGATCTGAATCAAGTAATTGAACATAAATAGTATCTGATTCCTTGACTGTCGTAGAGCCAGGCATGTTTTTTGGCAAACATTTCAACCTTTTTATGAAAGTGTAACTAATCGGGATAGTTCACTTCTGAGACGGGGGGAAAAAAAAAATTAAATTATAGTCATTTCACTGCTTTTGTGTTACTTTTCTATAGAATGTGTACAATGTGTTAAATATATTTTTTAAACCTCGAAATGTAGGCTATGAGAACGTACTTTTTTCTTAATTTCATTGAAGCTATCACACCTATTTTAAAAGATCAGTTCAAAGAAAAGGCCGAAGATTTAACGTGGCGTTTGGCGCGAAATTATGAATAATGGCCCGTCTTTTAAATTCTTAGACAGGTGTACTGTAGCAAAAATATACACAAGTACATTTAGAGCAGTACTCCCAATAGCGTATTGGTTGGCTTGGGGGGAAAAAGGGGGAAAAAAGGGGTTGGATTTTCACGCTGGCAACCTGGATTCAATTTGTGACCAAAATTTTTAATCACTTTTCAGCTCGACTTTACGAGTTATTTTTTTTTTAGAATCGGACGGAAAAATCTCGTTGCCCCAACGAGATGTTTTAGTTCTTTTTATCATTTCTTTTTTCCAAAATTTTGTGCACGCCATTTCTCGAAGACTACTGGATGCAATTACATGAAATTTTCAGAAACGATGTGTCATAACATGAACCTGATCTTTGACATTTTTTTAAAATTCTTATCTGGTGCCAAGTTGCGGGACATTTCCTGATTTTAAAATGACATTTTATCTGTGGTTAATCTCAAGAACGGTGAAAGATATCGATGCAAACTTTGGGATTATAGTCGTGATAGATACTATCCAGGACACGACCTTTCGTTCGTCGTCAATACTTCCTGTCGTTAGGAGATGCGAATTGAAAAAAGCGTATTTTCTAACTTTTTTTTTTTCCCAAAATTTTTTATTTATTTTTGGAATATTAATAGAACCATTTATGATGCTTACTATATAAGTTGTTTGAAGATTTTTTAAAATCAAGATATTAATATTTGAAAATCTGAAGTCCCCAAAATGGCGGCTGCCTCTGTCAACTCCGCCATTTCGCGAGTAGGGGTTAATGGAGGCAGCTGAGCGTTGATTTAACATTCTTACATAAGGATAATAAAATGTAAAAAAAATACTTCGACCCTCACGTAGAAGTGAATTGGTTGGGGGAAATTCATCCTTCTTTTTTTTATAATAGATAATCAAAGTAAAATTGTAATTAATTGGTCAATTGACAAAAGAATTATACAAGTATTATTGATAAATGATGTTCTGTTAAAAAAAAATAATAATGTTCCAAAAGAAAGGTAGTCTGTTGTATTTTATAAAATTTATATCTGATAACTTATGATTATTGATTAAGTTGAAGTACAAGGGGGTTCAGCCAAGGTGTTCTTCACTTTGGTCAGAAACCAATTAGTGTATCGATCAAATCGAATTGTGCAAAGTTGCCGTAGTCAATGACTAGTTAAAATATAGCTGTGTGACGTTAGCTATAGGTTTGTTTTGGAAAGAAGTTTACAAAGTTAAATACTGTGTAAGTATATTGTAGCTACTTGGCTAGAGTTATATAGGCAACTTGGTAAGCAGTAAGACACCCGGCAGGTGTTAAAGGCTAAATCAGGAGGCACCAGGCAGGTGGCTGTTGACCTATATAGTCAGTTGTAAATTGAGGCAAATTTATATGGAACCAGGCTGGTGCCGGTATTAACTGAAGATTATAAATTTACAAAGCACTTAGGTCATTTGATTTAGGGACAGATGATACAAACAAACTTTTTAAAGAATTTTAAAATTACAACTTGAGTCATGTTTAAATAAATAAAACGAATAACTTTCACCGCGTAGTTTTTAATTTTTCATTCAAATTTGCACAAAAATGGAATTTAAAGTGAAAAAAATTTTATGATTAATAGGGGTGGTTTTAGAAAGGCACACTTTTGAACATCACAAAGGTTTCTTTCTTTATATTCTAGAAATTTTATTTTCATTATTTGAATGAAATTAGGCCAAGTAATATATACCAATCCAGGGATCCCTTTTTTTTTTTGTATCATCTGCCTTTAAAAACACCAGGCAAGTGTCATATTATTATCTGTATATATTGCATTCAATCATATCCCCAGTAAAACTCGGTAATCCGCAAGGTCCTACTGACCCTATCCGACACGTTACAGTAGTTTTAGTTTTGGTTTATTTGTTGACCCCCCCCCCCTTTAAATGACCAATGAAACGTCCCCTTTCAAACATCAAAACAAAGAAGAGACTTAGTGCTTTCAGTTCATATAAAAAAAAATTCGTCTGAGATTTAAAGAACTACGAACGATAGTATTGTTCTCCCCCCGACCTCTAAGCCAATTCTCAAAATTAACATATTCGAATGATTTTCAAAATGTTTATAGATATTTATATAAATTTTCATAAAATGTAACTTATTTGGGATACCAAAAAAGATTCCCTAATTTTGGTAAAACTTTGTTTTTGCTATAGAAATCAACGGAAAACGGAAAATATTTTAAAAATTTTCCCCCCCTGAAACAAAAATTCCTTTTTAAAGGTAATATGAACTGTCTTTTACAAATTTATGCCAAAGCTTTTTGTGTTTCACGGGGGGAAAACATATGTTCATAGACAAAAAACAAAAAAAAATGCCATTTTTCCCCAAATTTTAAAGCTATTACAAACTTAATAATTGTATTTTATTAATTTATATATGTTTTGTCTATTTGCGTTAAACATAAGAAAAGATATGAGATACATTTTATCATAATTAAGACTATTTCAAAATATGGTGATTCTTGAAAGTTGATTTCACTAGAAAATATGTCCCCCTTTTTCTCAAGAGCTGGAATTAATGATAATTTACTATCTTGCTCTGGAATTAAAATGATTAATCAATTACCATAGAACTGTTCTTTGTAAAAACAAAGATTTAATGGCCAAATTGCCATTCATATTGAATTTAATGTGAGCAAAATGTAGGCGGGAATCAAGAGTTAGAGTTCGTAGTTTTTTTGGGAAAATCAGACGTTGTGAAACTGCAATGCTCTTGATTTTTTAAGAAAAATTTGGGGAAATTGAGCATCTTTAACTTTTAATAAAAAAATGAGCCCACCCGAGATCGAAAAAAAAAATTCATGGACAAGAATCCTCTGAAATTGTTCTTCATTATATATTTAAATATTTTAGATCAGAGGTTGGGGGCTATGCAAAATATTAAAAAAACAGCTTAATTTTTTGTCATTTCTAGAGAGTTTTCCAGATAAGAGGAAAATGACGAAATTCATGACGTCATTATACATAGACAAAAGACAAAATTATGTCAATTTTATTTGATATAAGTCACCAAGGGTCCAAGTGAAATTTTACATATTTTCAACTAAAACTGAATTGTTCTGGTTTTTCAAAAATTCACAGGGCAAAAATGGACCAATGTTATTTTTCTTCTTTTTGTAAAATTAAGATTGTTATATTTTTTCTAAAATTCAAAATGTTTTACACTATTGACAGCATCCGAGCATTATAGCAATTACTTTAATTTACTTTTTTCTTTATCATATCCATTGCAAAAAAAAAATTAAAAATAAAATCAATCATTGCCATTCAAGGGGTTATCAAAAAGTTCGTGCTCTAGAAAAAATTAAATGGTTTAGTTACATCAAGAATTTTAAAATCTTTATATAGTAAGCATCATTTTTTCTATCTATAACACCACAATCATAATTTTTTTTTTCAATAAATTAGTATTGTTTTTGAAAGCAATGGTATGTCCAGGCGGCGCAACCTCAAAAAAGACATTTTCTTCAATATAATATGCATTGAAATCAGATGTTCATAACATTGTCATGTCATAGGAACAATCAGGTTTTTTTTTTAACTTAAATCAAAAAATTTTATCATGATGTATTGAGACAAAAAGAGTAGTCATTGAGAAATAATACCACTGTCGAACGTCATGAGAGTTTAAAATAACTCTCCAGCGCCGGGTGATATATAATGGCTTTTTTATTTTTTATTATTTTTGGGAAAAAGTTTCAAACTAAATTATCCACACTTCTTAAACTTTTGTTGTTTAATGTTCCCTTTAAAATTTTTCATGTCCAGTTACCTTAATCAATTCGATTTTGTCGACACCGCGATGTAAACAATGTTGATACAATACGATATCGTGAAAACATTGTAAACATGGTATTGTTTGCATAACAACATCGTCAAAGTGAATCGCGATGTTAAAAATGTTGATATGATATGTGTTTATATCGTCTGTATTGTAATTGTTTCTGCATGACGACGTAACGTACATTGCAATGTAAACAATGTTGAAACGATATCGCGTTTACTTTCTACATTGTTATGGTTTCTACATAATGATAACGTCAACATCTCAATGTAAACAATGTTGATACGATATCGTGTTTACATTACCTACATTGCTTTTATTTCTACAGAGTATATTCATTACAACGCAATGAAATTCATGTTAAAATAACTTTGCATGTACTGTACAGATGACAAACACTGTTTCCAAGGTTGGAAATCAGTTTTTAGTCCTTTTTAGAATGTAAGAGACATTTTTCATACTTGATGTACCTTTCAAGTTGATGTGGACTCATAAAGTCAAAGATCTCACTGGTGATTATGTGCAAAAAGTAAAAAAAATATTAATATATTGCCTTATCAATTTGACCTCAATTTGATTTTATACGTTTAATGGTTGTCAATGATTTTACCAAGATAAAAAACAAAAAAAGGGAAAATTAATGTTGACATGATGACGACTTCATATAGGCCAACACAGATACTAGTATTAAAAAAAATAATGATAATAATGTAATGTTCACACATCAACTCAATTATGATCAACATTGCATGTCGACGATGTGAACGATGTAAACGAAAGAAAAGAAGGTAATGTTGACACGATGTCGACTCGATATTGACCCATTGTGATGTCGACGATGTGAACGATGTAAACAAGAAAAATAAGAAGTTCAATGCAATGACACGATGTCAACTCGATGTCGACCAACATTGATGTGTCGACGATATGAACGATGTAAACAAGATTTTGAAAAGGGGCAATGTTGACACGATGGACTGATATTTGTGGTACGTATCGTATCATAACTGAATACCGTGATACTACACTCCTGGGGGAGGCGTATCGTTACCCCTATTCCCGAATATCCCAAACTTTGTTGGGAAGAATAATTATAACAGTCTTTTAAACAGTGTGTAGTTACCTGTACCTTAACTTTAAAGCAAGCCATTAACCTTATCTTTTGGGTTTTTTTTTTATAAGGCTGACTGTATGTGAACCTGTAAAACAAATATTCATACATAATTTTTTTAAGCATAACTAAAACTTAAACTACAATAAAGAGAGAGTACAAGATTGTAGCTTCTCTATATAGTCTTAAAATGTCTTACAATTTAACTGAAACTAGGTTCTCTATAGTGTTGGAAATTTTTTTTATAAATGTCAGTCAATGAATACTTAGATTGATTGATTGATTGTATATTTTTAACGTCCCTCTATGAATACATAGAAAAAAAATTCAATGGATTAGCTATCTGATGTACTTTCAACACATACACATGCACATGTATTTGTATCTTGAAATTTTACTTTTTTTATCAATTTTTTGCTGAAATTCAATTTACCCCTGAAGTTTTTGTATAGTTTCATAGTTTTTAAAGCCAGCAAATTCTATTCATACTTTCCTATTTTAAAAGTTCATATTGGATAAAAATTGTTTTATAATGTGAATAAAACTTCTATATACTATGAGAAAAATTTTTTTTTTATAAGCCATGCAAACAGAGAAGAATTATAAAAGAACAAAAAGAAATTATGAAAAATATTTTTATAAAGGAGTCATTACAGATATACTTTTATTTTTTTATTGCAAGTATTTATTATTTTTACCTTTAAGATTGTGATTATGCAATCGTTTGTAAAATCAGCTTTGGACAATCCAAGAAAAAAAACTATGCCTCGCAAAGTGAAGATTGTGACCATGTCATTTGATTCGGAAAAAATCACATAATTAAGTTATACACTTCATGTGTTGTGATTATATAAATAACAAGAACAACCTTTTAAGAAAGGAAGAAAAAAACCTTGGATAATGCAAGAGACAGATATTCTAAATAATAGCCAATAAGATATCTTTTCTACATTTTTGATTTAAACAAATATATATAATATTAATACAGTGTTTTAATTTGCTCCCTATAACATAAACATGATTCTGTAAAGAGGTTATTAGAACAGAGAAGGAGAAAAAAGGGTTTAGAGATCAGATGCTTTTAGAGTCTTGAATTTCAATCACATTTTTTCACACTCAAAAATAAAAACACTGTATTTATATAGGACATGGATTTACTATATCACTATTTTATGGATGAGAAGCTAATATTCAGATGGTAAATATTTCAAAACAACCTAATGATATTATGGTTTATACTGATGGTCAACAAATTGCACTCAATTAAAAGAACCAGTGATGCCCAATACATTGTGGAAAATGTAATGAATCATACAACTGTAAGGATCAGCATTGTGGATTTACAACCCAAATAATACGGAATACATGAAGACATATGCCCACAACGGTAAGTTTGTTATTAAAAGAAAGCCAAAGAAATTCACTTTTACATGGATACCCACTTCCCCCCCAAGGGGGTTAAAATCTCCCCTTTCGGAATCTGTCTCCTAGCAGTGCGGGAAACACC
Source organism: Saccostrea cuccullata (assembly GCF_032062105.1). Lineage (NCBI taxonomy): Eukaryota > Metazoa > Mollusca > Bivalvia > Ostreida > Ostreidae > Saccostrea > Saccostrea cuccullata. The sequence goes on from NW_026930345.1 coordinate 19,481, forward strand.
GCTAGACCGCTTGGCTATCTAGACAAGTTAAAAAACTTGCTTTCGATGCCGATGGAATTCTCGCGGCGCTTCCCTACACTACAAGGTCATTGAGAATAGAAGTGAGATACAGTTATTTGGACATTAGTTTTAACAGAGGATTGTTACCAATACATGTTGTAATGAAATTAATTATTATTTAAAAAGCCAATTTACAACAAGGGCAGCGCCGCGAGAGTTCAACCCGGCCCGGGGGGGAAGTGGGTATCCATGTTAAAGTGAATTTCTTTGTGCTTTCTGTATTAATATTTTTCACTTAGGGCGTTTGTTGTTTTTAAGATTTTGCAAAGTGTGCCTCATTTTTCTTTTAATAAAAAGAATATACACATACCTAATAATAAACGTTTATTATTAGGTATGTGTATTTTTTTTTTAAATTAAAAAAAAAATAAGTAAAGTAGGTGCCTGTGTGTTGTGCTTTTCCATTTCATATATTTACTTCCATGAAGTGAATCTGTAAAGTTATATATGTTTTTCATGTTTTTAAAATATAAAGTTGCTTATTATTCACAGACCGAAAAAAACAGGTCCCTTTTTTGAACTCCGAATTTTACTTGCCGCATAAAACGAACTCTTCACATATTCTTAAAATGAAATACATATTTTGAATATAGGGGATGTATGTGCCTGCATGATTTCAATATATATTTTTTTTCTAAAATTTATTTGAGGAATTTATGAATTTTAAAACTTAAAGGGTATCGTTTTTTGTTCGATTTTCATCCGATTATAAGTTTTCAAAATATTCTCGATGATCCTTTCCCTTTAGACGCATACCTTTTTCACACTTTTCGTAGCAGTTTGATGATCAAGTCATTTCCATAGTTTCTTTTTTTTTCCCCGGCGACAAATGATGGTTACATCAATGTTTTCTTGTGTGTTTTTTATTTAGATAGAAAAATTTTTTAACTTTAGTGTGGACGCTAAACAAACAAAAGATAAAAAGCTTCGAGATTCCGAAAGGTAACATTGTATTAACAAAATGGTTAAGTGCCTTTGAAGAGAGTCCAATTAGAGCCGTAGTATTAAAGGATATACCTATCTGCATGGCCTCATAAAAAAAAAATTTATTAACACTAGTGCTATACAATTTAATTATTGCTTTAGACGTATATAAATAAGTACATTCCAACACAATTTACCAAAATAAAAAAGCCGCGATTGCATGCAGGTAAGCTCACGCCATTACATTTCCATTTTTAATTTTTTCTCTGTGATAAATTTTTCAAAGTTAGTGGAGTTGATTCCTATATAATTCTCCGGAATGGTAATTAGGCAGGTCAATAGCTAAGTTGGCCAAATATGCATGGAAATCTCGGGCGGCTGTCTAGATTTGACATCAGTGGGCGAGGTTTTTGAAATTGGTAGGGGAGTCCTCTTGTAATTTTAATCCATGTCTACATTTTAAAAATCTAAATATACAATTTTAATTCACAATAAATGGATTATAAGGAATCACTGTCTAGTTAGTATAGTATATGCCAGGAGCATCAATTATGTTGACGCCCTGGCATATTATACTAACTGACAGTGTTTCCTTTAATCAAATACATGTACACTACATGAGATTTCGTCAAATGACTGCAATACACCTATCATTGATCAAAATTCAATTTTTTTCATTTTTGAACTTTTCATAAATCTGAGTTGGAATCCAGACAATCGTTAAATAGAAATATCATTGATTAATCTGACGCGGTATGATAAATTTGGGGAAATTTTGAAAGTTCATTATTTTAAACCATGCGTAATGTCAATTTAATTTTTCAATCAATTTAAATTAGAAGTAGCTATTGCTAAAGCATGACGTGTGACTCTCCGCTATATTTTTCTATCAACAGGTAGAATTTGTTTTTTAAATATCCCAATGGCCAAGTATTCCGACATTTGGAATCTACTAGATATTACAGAAACCAATTTCTATAACGTTTTTGTTCGATTGTTGTATCCAAGTGCCCCCCCCCCCAAAAAAAAAAAAAAAATGACATAAAAGTTATCTTTTTCCTCAGTTCTGCAGCATTACTATCATTACTGCTTTTGATACAGTCTGATTTACTTGAGAAAAAATAATATAAACACGTTTAATTAATGATACTTAATTTTTAAATATGGAATAAACTGTCTCAAAAAAAACTTATTATGTAAATGAGCCTGGTGCATTTTATGTTTGGTAGTAGACAAGATTTTATTATTTATGATTTAACCCTGAAAAAAATTTTTTACACCATGAGGTATCAACATGAAAGTAATATTTATTCTATTATATGGGGATCGATTTTTTTGCGAGGGGATGGCCCCAGTGCCCTAATTTTCGGGCTTTTTTCTTTTTTAATGGTATTTGGGGGGAGGCATTTATAACACAAAAAGATTGTACTTAAAAAGTTGGTAATGTTTAGAAACGTACTGAGTTCGAGACCCGCAACGACAAATTACATTATCATTGGGCACGCCAACTTTGATTTGAAGATTTTAATTATTTTAAAAAAATGCTCATCAAATACTGGAAAAATGATATCATAAATCATTATATTTAAAAATAAATTAACTTATGCATATTTGCATTTAGAAAGTAACCAGGTTATATAAGGGTCCGTTTTCTAGTATACGGCACTTATAAATTAATATCATAATCATTTAGTATAAAGTTTTTAAAAAAAAGAGTTGGGGTCTCTTTTGTTTATCAAAGTTTTCCTTGTAATTGCTGGCTATGGTTAATGCTTGCTTACTTTATTGTACTGATATTAAAATTATTTGAATAAATATGATTCTTTTATAAGCATTTTCCTTGCATCCTTTGACCTTGGTTAAACAGGTGCTTTTTTATTATCAATTTGACGATTTTTTTCTGACGCAACTATTTTACGTCTTGGTTGACGTCATAGTAGGCATCCTTGACGTTATAGTCGTAACGTTATTGGTTAAAGGGTTAACTTTAGCGCTTTCTTTTTCAATTTCAAAAGTTTTAATATATCATAGTAACAGTGATTATACCATTTTAAGCGTAACGTTAAATGTCTATTATGACGTCATAGATACAATATGCAAAAGTACGGGGAAACACAAGAAATTTATAAAACACTATTAAGTTCTGGCTGAAAAATACTAATAAAATGTTTTTCTTTTTTTCTGAATACAGTGGCACAACTGAGTTTATAGAAAGGGAAATTTTGAATTGTTTTTTACCACACGCCTCCATGGGAATTAATTGAATTTGTCTGTATTCGGGTGTACTAATGTGTTGTTTTTACACGTACACGGGCACGGAATTTTTGCCGGTTTCACTAATATAATATTCCTTGCATCCAGGTCATGTGATGACATAAATGACTTTTTTTTATCCATACATGTTTTCTTTAACTCAAATTTACGCCCCTTAAATTATACGGTCCCCTTTTGTAATGTATTCGCATGTACCGCATAGAGGGTTCTTACACTTAGACACTGTATAAGTATGGTGTTGAACTTGGAAGAACAAAGTATTCTCCTTAGGTTTTTGGTTGGTGTTTTCTTTGATAAAAAGACAATTCTTGTAAACGCTTTTCGTTTGTTCGTCCTATCTAAGTACGTTGTTCAATTCATTTAATAATTAAACTCACGTTTTTATTTCTCGGGTTATGCGTGTGCACAAATGGAATTATTTCAACGTCGTTCGCACGTCGTTTGTTTAAAAGTAACTGACTTCTATTGCACTCCTTGGCTTTTTTATACCATTATATACAAGTTGTTCTGGATATTTTTGGTTCAATAAATACAATTTTAATTCCTCCAGTCATTTTGCTTTTGGGGATCAAGCCCCCCCATCACACTTAAACAGCTAAAAAAACCTCCAAAAGGATTTGGGCCCCGAAATAAACCCATTTCCCAGGAAAATGCTTACCATTTTTTCCTTAAATCATAAATTCAACAATTTCTACAAAAAAATTTATTTAATTAAATATATTTTTAATATATTTTAAGGTGGGGTGGGTGGGTTCATCCCTTTTAATTTATTTTTAAATTTTAATATATATATATATATATATATATATATATATATATATATATATATATATATATATATATATAAAATAAAGAATAAGAAACTAAATCAAGCTTTAAAATATTGAAACAGCAACAACTGGGACAAGAGAATATAATTTTAAAATAAAGAATAAGAAACTGAATCAAGCTTTAAAATCGATTGAAACAAACAACTGGGAGAGAATATAATATTATAAAATAAAGAATAAGAAACTGAATAAAGCTTTAAAATGATTGAAACAGCAACAACTGGGAAAAGAAATATAATATTCCAATTTCTATAATACATTGATGATTTGATTGATTTATTATTCTTTTAAAATGTATTATAAATCATGTATTTGTAGCATTTTTTGAAGATTTTTTGAAATTTTCATATATTTTAAAATCACAGAAGTCAAAAGCATAAAAACACATTTGCAACATAATTTTGCCCCCGGGGTTTAAATTAATTATATTGAAATGTCTTTGCAATTCCCTGTTTATAAATATGCTGTTAAACCCCTGGCATACGAAACATATGGCATAACAAACAGTTTCTAGATCATTCAAAAATAAACAAGGTAGGAAAAGAGCGAACATGGACCTCCAAAACATCAGAGGTGTGATCAGGAGCCACGGAGGAGTGACCACACCCTGCTGACTGGTCATACCCGCCATGTAATCCTTGTCATGTTCAGGAAATAGCGTGAAATTCGTTGCCAATTATGTGATAAAATATTGGTTTTTTTTTTTTAACAATGAGTAGGAAAAACTAGTAGCATTTACTCAATGATGTTTATTTTTTAACAAGGTCATTGTATCGACCATATACTATACGAAATCTATTATACTTTAAACGAGACTGCTGTAATTCTTGTTTCATCAACTTGTTTGTCAATGATTTACCTCGTTCATATATGTAAAAATGCTCTTACATATCGAATCAAGTGATATATAAAAACTCTGTATACAGGTGATGAAAGGGAGTGTGTATATTGCAGCATAAACAAACGACAATTCTTTACATTGCTATACAATATTTCAATTTTCAAAATTTAAGGACACTTTCAATGATATCAATTCATAATGAGTAGCAAAATATGTGTAAATAATACATCTTAACCCCTTTCTTAATATTAAATAGCCTTAATAGCCCAACATTTTTTTTCAAAAAAAACAAGTCATTATATATGTGATAATATTAAGTATTTAAATATAATATTTAGGGAAATCTATTTCGCTTTTTTCTTTAAACTTCTCACAACATAAAATATAGTTTAATTTGTCATTATCATTTTTACATTAAAAAATGTTCTATCAACTTTTGCAGTGCCTTCCCGTCTTCATGTTTTAATTAGTAGTATATGATCTGGTGTTTAGAATTTGGCTTGAATTTGTTTCTTATGATTATTTAAGGTATATCGCGGGTTTACACTCTGTCTGAAATCATACTCTAAAAACCCTAAATCCTCTCGTTTCAAAAATTTCTTTCTGATTTTTTTGAAAATCATCTACGTGGTTATATCAATTATTCAAATGCACTACGTACATTGTTAAAGACAGGTGACGCTTTTTCAATGAAATACGAGGGTTGTCCAAAAAATTCGTGGACGATGACGTTTTTGTGAAAATAAATGGTTCCTTATAAATCTTTTGTATATCAAAATATTTCTTATGAAAAACAAATTAGAATGGTTTCATTTCCTATTGATTGAACTTAATATTTTTGTAAAACCGGGGTTTTTAAAGGTAAGTTTTCACGGACCAGGAAAATGACAAATGTCTGATATAAATTTTGGGTTTAAAAAAATTTTTTTTAAATAATAAAAATAAATTAAAAAATTTGTAAAACGAAAAAAGGGTAATCTTTTATAAATCTTAAATATCGCTTACTATATAGACAGTACAACTACTGAACAAAAACCCCAATAAATACATTAAAATCTCGACAAAAAAAAGCGACGTCGGCCGTCCGTATGGGGGCCCGTTAAAAAAAAAATTAGTTTTTATACGGTTGAAAGAACGTAAGAGAGAAATTATTTGTTAAAGCAACTTAAAATTATTGAAATATATTTAATGTATCAATTTCAAATACTTATATATACGATTTTTCAACGTTGTGTACAATTTCGAAGACACTAAAAGAATTTAAAAACACATGTAATCTACTGAAAATGAGATTTCTATTCATAACGTTGTTATAAATCATGACGGACTGATTGTCTGTGCAGTTTGTTATGGAAATTTTTATTTAGATGACGCTCGTAAATGTTTGTGCATTGTTTTGAATTTTAAAAATTAAAAAAATTATAATCTATACTTAAAGATTTTGCAAGCCTTGGAAGTGGTTGCCCTTTAAAAAAGAAATGAAGTGTGTGAACATGTGTTTAGTCAAAATCCGAAGGTTTGACTTATAATGAAATTAGCTTAACGTAGACTGGTGTAGCACAATCTGGATCTTTAAAAACCCCGTTTTTTTTAAAAAAAAAAAATTTTTTCCTAAATAAAAATGAAACCAATCTGACTTAGTTTTTTATAAGAAATGTTTTGATAAACGAGGGGTTATCTTTAAAAAAAAGTTGCGGACTGGGCTAAAAAATTTAGTACTATGTGGTCTGTGTTTTCAAAATTTAATAAACATAAAACAACAACAACAAAAATTGAAAAAAATTTAGACTATAGTTATTATTTCCAAATTTTATAAAATGAAAACGACATTGTATGATCACCCGGCGCTGTCTCTTTATTTTCTTGAGTCCGATAAAGTCATTTTTTTTAAAATTTTTTATATAACTTTTTTCTACCCCACCAAGGGTATTATTTTATACTTTTTTTTCCCTTCCCCGTGGTGTTGAAAAATTTTAATTTTACCTTTAAAACCGGGGGAATTTTAACCAAACTTTGGGACAAAGTCCTTGGGTGAAGGAAGTTTAATTGTTTTAGGGCCTGCCTTTAAAAAAAATAAAAAACAAAAAAAGGGGGGGGGCCCAAAAAAACTTTTCTAAGAACCACTACCCGGGAAACTGAAACTTATTGAAACATCCTTGGGAAAAGTAGATATAATTTTTTTTTTATTTCCACAATTCAACGTTCAAATAGCAGTATGTTTATAAAATCATTGTATTTTTTTTAAACATTTACTTACTGATTTTTACCTAAATCATCCATTTATATACCTATTTTTGAATTTACACAAAGATAATTCAATATACATATAAGTATATATGCATTTTTATATTTCACTGTGTTTCTTCACTATAAGTATATTGATAAAAAAGAAAGAAAAAAAAAAACAAACAAACAAAAGTAAAAATTTCAATGTCCTTTTTTAATATTTTATAAAGTTGATCGTTTTCAAATAGATTGTTAACAATTTCCATCTCTTTTTGAACTGGGTGTCTTCCATATTTAATGCAAACAAGTATTTTTCAAAATTATAGTATTTATATATTACATTTTTTACTTCGTTGAATATCAAATGTTTACAGTTTCTAGATTTTTGGTATAGATACTGTTTTACAAGCAATATAATGACATTTAAAGATGTGTTTTCTTTGCCAAAATTCCTAATATAACAGAAATCGGGTCTAAGTTAATATTTTTCCATTTTTTTGTAAAATCCATTCTTCTAAACAATCCCATATTCCCTTAACAGGAAGACAATGAAAAAAAGATGTTAAAGTTTCCGGGTGAAGATTACAGACAGTGCACAGTGGATTATCTTTAATTTTAGATAAAAACAACAATTTACAGGTTCCAACAATTCTATGTATATTTTATAATTAAACCATTGAATTTGAATTTTACTTATGTATTTCAAGTTTGTAAAAAGATCTCTCCAATTAAAGTCATTCTGCAAACTTAAATCTTTGTTTTTTTGGAATACATACAGGTTGGTTATAACGCTTAGATAAAAAGAAATTTTATAATGATTTACCCCCGGGAAATCTCCGACAAAGGACCTGAATATGTGTAGGAATGTTATTCCAATAGCTGATGTTCTGCATTGTTTAACTTGGCCTTTTTTTTCAGAATGGAAAGTCTAAGCCCTTCAAATTAGTAAATGGAATTAAAACATCATAATTAATGGATATACAATTAAAGGATAACAAATAACCTTCGACATCCAATTAATCAGACACAATATGAAAACCTTTTGCATATAACTGTTTGAAAAAACAGATTTACTTTGTACTCTAATACTACTGTTAAACCATAAAGGTTCTTTCAAGACCTGAAGAATATTTTCAGGTTCAAATAAATTAATAAATTTTTATAGTCAGAAAAGACTTTTTTCCAAAACATGTTATTTGTTGTTTTACTAAAATATAAGGCATATTTGATGCAAACTGCAAAAGTTTTGTAATAATACAGCCTGTAGATTCCATAAATATTCTAGACCAGGTAGAATCCGTATATATTAACCTCCTGATAAGTGAGCTTAAGTGCCTTAATAAATGTTGGCATATGTGGGTTTTAAAGCCACCATCATCATGATCTAAAATCATTATATTTCGGCTATTTTTATTTTTATTTTTCCATACAAACATAAAAAAAAAACTCAAGGTTTGTCATAGTTTCATCACATGGTTTTGGTAAAGTTAGCAATAAATGTGTAATTTTTGAAAGAAAAAGAGATTTTATAACTGTAATTTTACCCAGAGGTGTTATATGTCTTTTTTCCCAGTGACTCATTTCTTTGTTTATATAATTAATTCTGTTAATAAAATTTATTTCTTCTATATTGTCAAGACTGGCATTAAATGTTATTCCCAATATTGTAAAGTTCTCAGATGTCCACTCTAAATTATTTTCATTGCACAAATTGTGTTACAATTAATTTTTGAACCAATCCATATGGCTTCTGTTTTTAAAAAATTAGGTTTAAACCCCAAAATTTAGCAAACTGGAAAAGAAGATCTAGTGCACTCTTCAAATTCAGACCCACCCAAAAATATAACTGTATCGTCTGAAATTTTTTAAAAGCAGACTGTTTTTTCCCAATTTTTATACCCTTAATATTTTTATTTTGCCTTATAAGATGACCCATTATCTCAACACAAAGATTGAAAATTTATGGTGAGATAGGGTCTTTGAGACACCCCCTGCCTATGCAAAAAATCTGGAAAAAATACCTTTTTTCAAAACACATAATGTGGTATTTTGTGGATTTATATAAAACTGAAATCCATCTAATAAAATCACGACCAAAGTTAAAATATTCAAAAGTCTTGTAATAAATCTCCATGAAATAGTGTCAAAAGCTTTCTCAAAATCTATAAGTATCATCATCCCTGGGGGTTTTTTTTCTTTTTTAGTATGTAGAACATATAAATAAGTTGAGTATTTTTGCCTATGAATCTCCCTTTCAAAAAACCCCCTTTTTGGGTTTTCATGTATTAAATAATCTAAAACACTTGTCTATTTCCCAAAGCATGCTATATAATTTTGTAAGTAACATTGAGGAGAAAGAAAATTCCAATTTTTTTAAAAATTTTCCCCTTTGGGTTTTCACCCTTTTTGGGAGTATAGATAAAATTCCTTGTTTCTGTGTATTAGATAATTCTCCTTTTTAAAAAAACCCAAAATTTATAGATCGAAGTATAAAATCACCAAATCCTTCAAAAGAAATTCAAAGAACTACGTTACAGCCATCACTGCCTGGACTTTTTTCATTTTTCATATTTTTCAATGCAAGTGATGCTTCTTCCTTGGTTATCAGACCCTCTAATTTGGAAGCTGAGTCCTCATTTAAGATGTGAATGTTGTCCTTAATAGAAAATTGTTTAGATTTATATCTAATAAAGTATTAAAGGGTGTGTATAGATTATGATAAAAATTGTCAATTTTTTAAGAATTTCTTGTTGCGAAGTTATTGTTAAATCGTTTTCATTAATTAATTTTGTTACTGTTTTATTAATGTAATTTCTTTTTTTAGACTCAAGAAATATTTTGTAGGTTTCTCACCATATTCTACCCATTTAGCTTTTGATCTTACAAATAGAACATTTATATAAAGCTTATAAGTTCTTCCAATTTAGGTTTTGCCGTAGAAAGTTTTCTATCAGTATCGTTAGAATCGTTAAAATTTCTGATGATTTCTTATTCTTGTATTTCCTCTTTTAAAGATTTTCTTCTCGGTTTTTTTTTTTCTTTCTAGAACAATACTTTATAGTGGTACCTCTAATCTCAAGTAGTAGCATTTCTAGGAATAGTTGATATCAATTATAAAATTAATTTCTGTGTTGTCTATGTCCTTAATAATTACCCATTATATGGGGTAAGGGATACTGAAGTTTATCTTTATTGTGTCTTTAACTAAACTTATATAGTTTTTACTTTTTGGAGAGAGTTATTAAACTTCCAGAACCCTTTACCCCTTTAAATCTGGTAATAAAATATGAAGTTCAATAATTGAGTATAGTTCTGTACCCAGACTTTATATCAACCTTATCTACAAAAGCCATTAATTCATTTGATATCAGAAAGTAGTCAAGTCTGGCCTTTTTTACTGGATTGTTTTTAAACCAAGTGTATTTTTGATATTATTTTATTTTGTCCTCCAGGGGACACAAACCTTTTTCTTTTAACTGAAGCAGGGTCTCTCTTGCTTTGGGGTTATTGATGTTGCAATCTAGAGTAAAGTCTTAATTTAAAATTTAAAAACTCCCATTAACGCAAATTCACCCTGGAAATTCTCAATTTTATCTCTGATAGACTATAAAAATAGGCTGATCTTTTTAGGTCCATACAAATTTATAATAAAAAAATATTTTTTTGTTAAGTTAACTTCTAAAAATAACCAGATTACCTGTTTCTCTTTATGTTTTTTTATCCTTTTATTCAATATTATTGTTTAAGAGTATTGCTGTTCCTCTGGCATCTGATCTACCAGGGCTGATATACACATCAAACCCCATAATGATCTAACAAGGTTTATGTCATTTTCAGTAAAGTGGGTATCTTGAAAAAATTTTAGAAAATTGTTTTTTTTTTAAATAATTGAGAACGTCTCTCCGTTTCTCTATTCCACCCAAACCCTCTCAATTGAGGGACATCACTAGACTATTGATCGATGATATTTACATGTATGTCAATGAACGACTACAGTGACAGCGCAGAACATGAAAAAAATATTTACGTATAAGTATTGAAATTTGGTGATCTGATTTTATAGGTAAATCTCACAACTTAAAACATACGAGGGGTTATCAAAAAGTTCGTGGACTAGCGTCATAAAATTAAAACCCTTTAGGCACATCAATGAATTTTAAAATGTCTAGTTAGCATCATCTTTTCTGTCAAAGAATAAACCATAAATCATTAATTTTATTTTTTAATAAATTATAGGGTGTCAACGAGTCCCCGGTTTAACCGGGTACTCATAACTCCAGTATCGAATACAAAAATCAGTACTCGGTTACTCGGATGTATATCTAATTTTTTAATTTTTTTAATTTAAATGCATTAAACAATCTGTTTTAAAACGTAAAATGCTCATTGCATTTGTAATTAGTAATTGGGGTTCCCCCCCTTTAAATGACCTTTATGCCTTTGGCAGTGTTTATAGTAATTATCGTGACCAAGCACCTGTTACCTGGCTTTTCTCACCTTTGGCTGTCTTTCATCCTTATTTTTGATTTGCTTTAATTATTTGTTTTCACCGAACATCGTTTAAGGTCTATTATGTTTAAATAAATTAGATTTTTTGTCAATTTCCGGGAAACCGTAAGTTCTCAAAAAAAGCAATGATATTACACCTGTGTTTGTTGATATGGTTGTTTGATCACATGCCAATACAAATGGTTGAAGGCAAAGGTTTTGAAAAAAAAAACTATAGTCCATCGTTGCACCAAACTACAAAATACTGTCCCGTATTTATAAAATATTGGGGTAAAAAAGTGTGCGAAAATCGTAAATCCGCTCTGTTATAATAACTCAAGATCAAGTTCAATTCTACTTGATACTGTACGTAGCCCACACTGATACCTGGATGTCAAACGCACCAAAGAGTTACAATTATGGAACGAGAATTTTTTTAAACAAAGCAAAGTCCTTATGTTTTATTTCTTGTGTTTATCTGATATAAAAAAAAAAGTTATATTAAATTTGTGGGCACAAGGCTTATATCATTGCTACAACAGAAATACATTTATTTTACGGGTAAATCTCCTATCAAAGCATGTGGTTTTTTTTCTACAAGTCGAAGAGTTTGTACAATGTTTTACACACAATTTATTTGTTCATTTTTATTTACACTTTTTAGAGTACCCGGGGATCATGGAAAAACGTCCGAGTAACCGAGTACTAAAAATTGACCATTTGACATCCCTAATAAATTAGTAATGTTTTTGTAAGCAATGGTATGTCCAGGCGGCGCAACTTCAAACAGAGTTTTTCCCGACCTACGTTTTTCCTTTAAAATTGAAATTTTTCCTTCTTTTTGGGAATTCTATAAAAATTTTATGGTAAATTTTACATGGAATGATCAAAAAATGAGGCCTTGAAAATGACGTAAAAAAGGGGGGGGGGTTTTTGTTTCCAACATTCTATAAAGTTTTACCCCTGAAATAAGTGGTAAAATAAAATATGTTGAAACTGGCTTGGGGAAATAACATGCACCCAAAATACTTGTCTTTAAATGTCAAAATAGATTGGGGGAAAAGGGATACACAGTTAATGTCGATTTGCAGTCAAGGTGTGAAAAATTAATCACGTAAAAAAATTGACTTTTTATCATGTGTTGTAGATATTGAACTTCAAAATATGCCGGCACAATCAAGACATTCTCGCAATGTTTTTAATCCATTTAAATATTTATTCATTGAAGGCCACTGTTCATGGCATTGTTAAGTTTTAAGCAAGGCGGGTTTAAGTCCTTACTCACTCCCAAAGAATCTCTCAAAAAAATGTATGAGGTAGAAGAAGCGGACCTTTTAAAAAAACAATGACGTTATCGGACGTATAAAAAAAAAAACGATGACAGCGCCGGGTGATCATATATTGTCGTTTTAATTTTTTTTTTAATTTGGGAAATAATGAACGTATAAAGCTAAAAATTTAAAAATTTATTTATTTTTTTTTTTAATGTTTAATATAAATTTTGAAAGCACAGACTACATGTACAATTTTTTTAGACTCAGTCCACGAACTTTTTGATAACCCCTCGTACTTCCCACCCCAAAAAACAAACAAAAAATGTCAAGTAAGTTCCATTACAAACTGCTGGAAAGCAATCGCAACTTCTCGGGCCTTTCCGACTAGCGGAAAAACGACCTCAATGTATATGGTAGACGCCCTTACAACCCTCCCTTTTCAAGATCTTTGAAATAAACGCATAACCCTTTTTTTTGTGGAATAGGAAATTTTAAATTTATTCAATGTAAGGATATTCCTTAAATATACTATAGAAGGGACTTCTAACTCACTCTATCCTATATTTGAATAAACAGGAAATGTATAAATTTTTAAAACCGGTGATGTTAAAACAACATTATTTTTTAAACCCCTTGCGGAAAAACCCCCGGGTGATGCGATTGTGCTGGACGTAAACAAAGCGTTTTTTCGGAATACCGATCCCGAATCTCTAAGCACTGAGCTCGATCCCAATGCATTTAGTGTCTTGAATGCGCTACTTTTTATGGAACTGTAACCCTCGGGAAGATCAGTAACAACAATTGTCTTGGGTTTTTGATATTTATATATATGGATAATAAACATACAACATTCATACAAAATACAAAACAATCATACTTTACACACAATTCACTAACTTTAAATATCCGTACTTTACATCAACTTTACATTTAAATTACTTCAATAAATATATAACTGGAAATTATGAATATATATATAAGCTTACCAGTTACATCACCCTATATTCTATACATTCAAAATAATAGTGCTGCTACCTTGACGGTGTGCATGGGTATAGGCGGACAGGTGTTTTAAAAATGGTTTTGTTAGTGAATAATACAACTCACCCCTCTCTCTCATACACCTCTTTTCTTTATCATACCTAATCACGTGACACCAACAACGAATGACAATGAAGACGACAAAAAATGAAGACATTAAAACAAATAGGTGGATCCAACATCCAACACCTGGCTACAGAACCTAAAAATCACATTGAGTTTTTTGTTGATATCATCAAAAAATCAAATGTGTGGCTCTTTGTTTTAATCCAGGGAAAACCCTTTTTACTGTTGAAGTACCAGGCGGAATGCACTAGTTCGTGTTCCTTTTGTGTCTTAAGTTTGGCATTCAGTTGAGTGATATGATCCACCATTACGAATTCATTTTTCATTGCCTTACGATGTTTGATAATGGCTTTTTTGGGCCCTCGGAGCTGATATATCTCCGATTTCCACTCCGTTTTCCCGGGGGACTCGGTGCATTTTTGCGGAAAGCCTTAGGATCCACATAAAGATCAACTTTTTGTTTTAGAATTGTGCAAAAGTCCCTTTTAAGTTTTCCTTCTTTTTACCCACCCAAGTATTTTAATTTTAAATTTTTTTGAGAATATTGTTGGTTAAAGTTCGCTATTGATATCGCTTGTTGAGCGTTCCTTACCTACAGCGAGGTCATTGTTCATTTTTTCAACTTTTTTTTTTTGCTTTTTCTCATATTCAGATCTAAATTCAAGGCATCAATTTTTCTGTAGAAATTTGCCTCATCATTTTTTCATCAACGTTTTTGGAGTGAATTTTTCTATCTCGGCTCTTATTTCATTTTTGATTTCCTTTTTTTATTTCATCTTTAATTGCAATCTTGATTTCTTTAACAAATTCACCTTTCAGTTCTGACAAAATGTTTTTCACAATCTCACCAATATCATCTTTTGTAACCATCCCTTTTTATTTCCCCAGTTTCTTGAATTGAATGTGGTTTTTTTTTAGTCTCCCTGGGGGTTTGTGGAACTGTTAATCGGGGCTTTTTTGTAGCTTTTTTATCAGACACTACAGTGTTCTTAACAGAAGTAGATGCCGATTTTATGTTCATTGAATGATTTTTTTTTTTTTTATTGTCTTTACTACTGTCTTTACCACTAGCTGGTGGTGTTGTGAGGGGGTAGTAACATTACTCGCCATGCTTGCATGCGTGAACACTACTGACTCACGGTGAAATCAAAGGAATACACTATATTAAATTTCAAAATACGTCACAGGCGACTCACCGTGCAGTGTCCACTCCAACCATCAGCTTTCTTAGATCAAATAAACACTAATATATAACGATATACGCTAAAAAAAGCCCCTCAGCAGTGCTCGTGGAAAAATCGTCCTACGCCATGTCTTGTCACCTGACTCCCCCCCCCCCCCCACGTGACTATCTATGTAGATATTAAATTGTTAAAATCCTGACCCCCCGGTGTAGGGGGCCACAAAAGGAATCCTATTTTATATAGAAATATATAGAACAAATCTTTAAAAATTTTTTCTCAACAACCACTTGGCCAGGAAAGCTGAAACTTTGTGGAAGCATCCATGGGTAGTGTAGATATTTAAATTTTTAAAATCATGACCCCCCGGGGTAGGGTGGGGCCACAATAGAGATCCAAATTTTTCTAAAAAAAATAGAACAAATCTTTAAAAATCTTTTCTCAAGAACCATTTGGCCAGGAAAGCTGAAACTTATGTGGAAGCATCCATGGGTAGGTGCACACTCAAAAAATTGTTAAAATCATGACCCCAGGGGTAGGGTGGGGCCACAATAGAGAATCTAAGTTTTATATAGAAATATATAGAACAAATCTTTAAAAATCTTCTTCTCACGAACCACTTGGCCAGGAAAGCTGAAACTTATGTGGAAGCATCCTTGGGTAGTGCAGATATTTAATTGTTAAAATCATGACCCCTGGGGGTAGGGGTGGGCCACAACAGAGAATCTGAAAGTTTTACATAGAAATATATTTAAAACAAATCTTTAAAATTCGTCTACTCAAGAACCACTGGGCCAGGAAAGCTGAATCCTATATGGAAAAATCCTTTGGTAGTGTAGATATTAAATTGTTAAAATTATGACCTCTGGGGGTAGGGCTGGCCACAATAGGGAATTCCAAGTTTTACATAAAAATAAATATAGAACAAATCTTTAAAATTCTTCTTCTCAAGAACCACTCAGGGCCAGGAAAGCTGAAACTTACGTAGAAGCATCCTTAGGGGTAAGCGTAGATTCTAAAGTTTTAAAATAAAGAAAGGGAAGGGGGTTGTTTGGCATGATAGGTATAGCAAGAGGGGGAATCTGGTAGAAATCTGCATCACCCAAGTTACTCAGGTGAGCGATGTGGCCCATGGGCCTCTTGTTAGATTAGATTCCCTGGAGCTGAATAAGGATTTAAACCTGCCTTGTTTTTAAGACTTTACAATGTCGTGAACAGTGGCCTTCAATGAATATAATATTCCAAATGGATTAATATATTGGGAGAGATCCGCTCTTGATTGTGCCGGCATATTTTGCTTTTGTGAGTTCAGTATCTACAACACATGATGAACGTCATTTTTTGACGTGATTGATTTTTCACATCTTGACTGCAAATCGGCTTTAATTGTTTATCCCCTTTCTCTCTGAATCTATTTTGACATTAAAAGACAAGTACTCTGGATGCATATTATTTCCTCTCTAGACAGTTTCAACATATTTTAGGTCTTTACCAGTTTTTTCAGGGAAAAACTTTATATAATGTTGAAAACGGAAATCCCGACCCCCCTTTTACGTTTTTTTCAAGGCCTCATTTGTTTGGACTTTCCGTGTAAAATTTACGATAAAGTTTCATAGAACTTCCAGAATGAAGTGAAAATTTCATATTTTATGGAACAATTGTGTCCCAACACATAACTGAATTATCGGAAATTTAGGATGTCAAATGATCATATCAAGAGTTTTTCTCAGATACACATAGGTCGCAAAAACGTTGTTTTCGAGGTTCCGCCGCCAGGACATCCGATTGCTTACAAAAGCATTACTTATTTATTAAAAAATAAAATTCATGATTTTTGGTTTATTCTTTCGATAGAAAAGATGGTGCTAACTAGATATTTTAAATTTCAATGATGTACATAAAGCAGTTTTAATTTTATAACGATAGTCCACGAACTTTTTAATAACCCCTCTTGTACAATAGATGCATATCGAACCATTTATTTTGACAAAAACGTCATTGTCCACGAACGTTTTGGACAACCCTTGTATATAGTGAAATGCTCTATTACATTGCGAAATGTGATAACAATGCAAAATGCCATACAATGGAGCTATAACATTTTGCGTTGCTATATTTTGCGTCGAGATCAACACACAAAAAGAAATAATGCAAAATACAATGAAAATATTTTTAATTATTAGATTTTGTATTATTTAACATTTTGCGTCGAGATCAACGCAAAATGAATTATATCTATTACATTATTTCAGTCATTCTTCCAGCATTTCAATTCAAGTACTCGCTGCCTCCCTGCATCGCATGAATTTTGGATTGTGCAGGGTCTTGAAGGTTCGGGGCATTATCTATTTTATCTTTGTATCTATTTAAAAAAAATAAGTTTAAGAAGTTATTCAAACTCATCATTCGTTTAACATCTCCTGATATTTCTTTGTGAAAATATTTTAACGGTTTGTCGATTGTGATACAATCTCCTTTTTTTCACGAGTCGACTTAATTTTCTATATTCCTCCATAATAAATCGAATGACAATTTTATATGCAACAAAAAATCTCCGTTTCATTTTCAAAAAACAACAGAAATAAATTAATATTAAATATATATATATTAAATAAGTATAGGTTACATCATAGAAGCCGAGTAGTATTAATTAATCGTTTTCATGGGGCGTGGAAATCGAGGGCGCGGAGCGCATTTCCACGCCCCATGAAAACGATATAACCAATAGTACGAGGCATCTATGATGTAAGCAACTTGTCGCATGTCTGATGACGTAAATTTCATTGAGAGTGTCAAAATTCAATGATGAAAAAATGATTCATTTTAAGCTAGCTCTCCAACATGTCGGACGTTCTTAGTGAATTTGACTTTGCCTTTTATCTGAGTTTGAAGATTTTGACAATTTATCTTTGATCCAGGCACTCAACAAGTATGAAATAACGGATTCTGAAGCAAATATTAAGGAGTTTAACGATATAAAGTTTGGAGAATTTACCGTAACTTTCAAAATTTCAAAATGGATTAATATTTTGAACGACTGAGAACTTTCAACCGAGTTAAATACAATCATGTATTTTAATTCAGTTATTAAAGGCTAAGAATTATCTAAACATGTTCATTTTTTTGTGGTTAATAACTTGTAAAATAAAATCATTTTTTTTCTCATGACCTGATTTCTGCCTCCTGCAATGATATATGAAGGGGCGTGGAAAGTATTATCGCATATGTGATATGGGATATATCACCACAGAAAGATCAAAGAAAATCACCGCAGATATGCGACAAATAAAGAAAATCTTTGGAAGAAAAAGTTGAACACTTATATACCATCTGGTATTAACAAAAGAGAACACTTCTGTCTTTGAATTGGTTTTATGAACATTTGTGTGACATTGTGATACTTATTTTTACAGATATACTTTTATATATACTATAAAATCATATTTTTAATATACCCCGTATTCTAGTATTTTATTCTGTATGATAAAAATTTTGATACACAAGTACAATTTTTGCTCTCACAATATCTTCAGATGTTTTTGGCACAATTTTATTGCAAGACGATGCCTCTCAATTTCTATGTTCATTAAAGCCGATTTGCAGTCAAGATGTGAAAAATCAATCACGTCAAAAAATGACGTTCATCATGTGTTGTAGATACTGAACTCACAAAAGCAAAATATGCCGGCACAATCAAGAGCGGATCTCTCCCCAATATATTAATCCATTTGGAATATTATATTCATTGAAGGCCACTGTTCACGACATTGTAAAGTCTTAAAAACAAGGCAGGTTTAAATAAACACGACTGATGAAGGCCGGTAACACGGTTGAAATATTTCGAAATGTGTTTTAAAGTTTTTTTTGTATTGAATAATATATTCACAATCCAATAAGCTCTTTTGTACGTTTCATTTTTACATGGCACACTGTATAAGATTTTTTTTACTAGATTTAGTTTACTCTGTAAACGCCGTAAGATTTTACGTTAAATCCTATTAGGATGTCAGTAAATCAAAAATCTACCGTCAGATTTAAAGTTTAATGCGCTATGTTCATCTTATGTATAAAATGGCCCCTTCTTTTTATATCAATTAAAAATAAACAATCACCCTCTTTCCCATTTCAAATATAAAGATAAAGTGGAGACTTGGTGTTTTCATTTTTTCTTAAGCCAGCGATGGCACTTTGGTTGGTTTAAATTTTTTGATTCCCATTTACAATTTACTGTGATAGGGAATGTAATACATACATTTTCAGTAAGCGTTTTTTCGAGTATAAAACCCAAAGCACTGTTGATATAAATGTTCAAAAGATCCGTCCAAAATACTGTTACGTTTTCGCCGTTACGAGTTCTTAAGATAGGATAAAATAATTTTTAATTACCAAATTGGTATTTGTATAATATAATTTCTGGTAGCGCAATATGAATAAACCTGGTAGCGGTTTTTACTAAAGAAATCAACACCAAAGATAATAAAGTTTTCAAAAATTATATTCTGATATTCAAAAATTTGATAATGATAGTAAATAATTAACAACAATGTATATTTCAAAAATATATAATATAGTTACACAACGTCACTTGTAATTAAAAGGATTACAAATTTCAAATAAATTAAAGTAAATTCCTAATACGAAATTTTATAAATAATAAATGAATTATCACAAATTCCAATTAAATTACCTGGACATCTTACAAATAGTTTGGTAGCGACTACAAATTCACAAGTCTGGGCTAATATTAAAATAACTCCTTAAAAAATTTTTTGTCCGTCCACTATCATCTTAAAATCCCAACCCAATAGCAAGACTATGCTGGGCCAACTTTGGGAAAAGGTTGTATGGTTGTGTTGGGGGAACAACGTTGGGCCAACATTGGACCAATGTCACCATGCAACCTTCTCGACCATGATAAATTTAGTTAGCCCAACGTTGGTCCAACGTTAGCAACTTCCATTCACTTTACTTCACAAGGGGAGGGATGTTGATGTTGGGCCAACGTTCCCAAAGTTTGTAATACACCCTTAAAGGAAGTGTTTATCAAAATTTGGGAGTAGTATGTTTACCCAACATGGCCCGATGTTTGTAATACACCCTTAAAGAAAGTGTCTTATCAAGTTGGTAGTAGATGTTGGCCCCACTTTGGGCCCCAGTTTCAAAAGTTTTTTTTGTTTAGGTGTTTTAAAGATGGGATATTTATAATGGGCCAACGCTGGCCAAATTATTAATTCTTAGCTGCTGAGCTTTACGTTGGGACAACGTTTTTATTAAGTTTTAATTTAGATGCACATTCTAAATAATTAAGAGGACATTTAATGTCCATGCTTTTTAAATTTGGGTGACTGTTTTTGTTTAATCTGATATTTTCAGAATCTTAACTTTGAACTTAAGTGATCACAGCACCAAAGAGTGTTTTATTATATTTTTTTAATTGTGCACATGCATGCTTATTTATTTATTTGAAATAAAACCCTTGAAATAATGAATTTTTTCATGACGTTGTTTTCATGAGAATTTGAGAAAACTGAATATAAGTTCTCAGGAACAGGATGTGAAAGAAGCCTACATATACATAAATCATAATGCTTTATAATTAAATAGAAACAAAAGTAAGGCGTTCGCTAAAATTGGGGGATGCGGGGTATCAAATTACACCAAACTGTGGAGTGAGCTGTCAGATTCAATTGCTCACAGACTTGCTCACAGACTGAAAATGCAGGGCAAGCAAAAAGAAGTAAAATTTAAATTTGCATTTAGAAGCGATGTAAGTATATTTATTCTTATTTATTCAGGTAAACTGTTAAAATATATTGACTCGGAATTCATTTTTTTCATGTTTTTACACAAGCACTGTAAATTAAGGTTAAATTACATCTTTTAAGTTGTTTCTATCTAATTCTTAACTGTCTATTACAGGCACGATTGTAACAAGGAGATTAAGGTGCACTAATAGTATAATACATCATTCTCTTTATTAAAAGTTTAATTTAAGTAATATTTATTATAAGTTGGACCAGTAATTGCATTGTTTTTAAATCAAACTATTTCGTATTTTTAGTCAGAGACTGCAAGGAAAAAAAATGTTGTGGCGGTATATAGCAATGAAAAGAAGACAATGCATAAAGACGTTATTAAGTAGGAGTGGGATGACAAAATAAGATGAAAAAAACGGGAGGCGATAAGGGACGAAAAAAGCGGGAATACAACAAAAGGACAGTAATAAAGGAAATGAGCCCTGATTAAGAACTTTGAATTGATATTTTTAATAATTTACCTCTATTGTCTATTTTAAAATTTATTTTGTAAATTATGATTGAATTGATGTATATAAAATATTTTCACAGTGAATCATTAGTAATGTTTTCATTGAACATGTCCATGTATGCATTATGAATTGTTGTGAGATGCGTATTGTTTCATTATGTATATAATTAGTAACATTAAGTTTCTTGAACGTTCCAGAGTGGTCAACATGTTTGGTCATTTTATTAGAACATTCTTAAATGTTGTGTATGTCCAGATTGTTAGTAATATCATGATTTAACAATTTCTAGAATATTCTAGATTTATATTACTGTATAAATACCCGTCAATTCGATGCCTAGATACTTTGTGTATAAGCCTATTGGGTATAACTGGGATATATTTTCACTGGGAAC